>NC_068318.1:31311264-31348764 GCF_025860055.1 Xyrauchen texanus
ATTGATCTTTATGACATATAGATCCGATCTGCAAACGTGACACTCCAGGAGTGTCAACACAAATATCTCGTATCATGCACCGGTTATCAACAAGTGCAAGGAGAACAAATTAATGGCCACTGTTTGCGATTCATTTAATCGCAGTATCCATCCGTTTATTTATTAAAGTTGCTTTTACACACCATTCAAAATACTATTTTTGTATTTTTTGTATTTTTGTACACTTACAGCCCAATTCTATTAAATTATTGTTTAGCTTTACTTTTGAAAAAATGCCGGCAAAATCCCCTGTATTAAATTAAATAAATTACCAAACGAAAAAAAGCATAAAATTAAAACAAATTCATTACCAAATGAAAAAAGCATTACATTAAAAAAATTAATTACCAAATGAAAAAAGCATTAAATTAAAAAAATTAATTACCTAATGAAAAAAGCATTAAATAAAAATAAATTAATTACCAAATGAAAAAAGCATTAAATAAAAAAAATTAATTAACAAACGAAAAAAGCATTAAATTAAAAAAATGAATTAAAAAAATGAATTACCAAATGAAAAAAGCATTAAATAAAAAAAATTAATTACCAAATGAAAAAAGCATTAAATTAAAAAAATTAATTAACAAACGAAAAAAGCATTAAATTAAAAAAATTAATTACCAAATGAAAAAAGCATTAAATTAAAAAAATTAATTACCAAATGAAAAAAGCATTAAATTAAAAAAATTAATTAACAAACGAAAAAAGCATTAAATTAAAAAATGAATTACCAAATGAAAAAGCATTAAATTAAAAAAATTAATTAACAAACGAAAAAAGCATTAAATTAAAAAAATTAATTACCAAATGAAAAAAGCATTAAATTAAAAAAATTAATTAACAAACGAAAAAAGCATTAAATTAAAAAAATTAATTACCAAATGAAAAAAGCATTAAATTAAAAAAATTAATTAACAAACGAAAAAAGCATTAAATTAAAAAAATTAATTACCAAATGAAAAAAGCATTAAATTAAAAAAATTAATTAACAAACGAAAAAAGCATTAAATTAAAAAAATGAATTACCAAATGAAAAAAGCATTAAATTAAAAAAATTAATTAACAAACGAAAAAAGCATTAAATTAAAAAAATGAATTACCAAATGAAAAAAGCATTAAATTAAAAAAATGAATTACCAAATGAAAAAAGCATTAAATTAAAAAAATGAATTACCAAACGAAAAAAGCATTAAATTAATTTTTTTTATTAACAAACGAAAAAAGCATTGTTGTTTCCTTAATAGTTGTGCACACATCATATACACATCGACGGATGATCCTGATACTGAGACAGAAAGTTTCCCCCACTATTGGTGCAGGTGGCCAGTTTGAACAGTGCCATGACGATCCGCTTTTGGGTCAGAACCGGTGCCAACCTGCGATAGACGCAACATCAGGACCGATATTACAGTCCTATCAGAAGGGCAACTGCACCCTTTTGATTGCAATTCTGATTGCATTTATTTGTGAAATTAAAATGACAGTAAACTGGCTAATTTTAATGAATTGTCTCAATAATCTCCCCATTTTACCCAATCTTCAGAGGAAAAAAATTAGGGTCATCTGGGAGGCGAATTAGCGATAAACACATTTCTATCGGGAAGACATGCAGGCTTACACGCAGAGTGAAGTTTGAGATGCCATTTATTTGATAGATGTAAAACAGGAGGTGATGTCTCTCTCTTTGGCGTAAGCCCCGTCTGGCAGTCTGAGGGAGTTGTACCCGGACCCCCTGCGGGACAGGGCTCAACTGGTGGTGGTGGGGTGGTGGAGGTTGCAGTGTTAGCACACCGAAACAGCAATGTGATAGATTGTGAGCGGACTTATAAAGCAACGGCTTACGTGCGGTTGGCTAGGAATTACCCCGCTAATGATGTGATGATGTACAGCTGCTGGTCTTCCCGCTAGAACTACGCTGCGCAAAAGACCATTTGAATGGAAACGGGCAGAAGGCGGCAAATGTCGCAATTTTATTTTCCGCATTTTCACTTTGTCGATAACAAAATAGCGCGAAAGGTGGATGGAAACTATGCTACTGATAAGCTAAGCTCAATTAAGACAACATTAGTTGCATAATGTTCATTACCACAACAATTCATTTGGACTCGTCCCTCTTCTTTAAAAAAGCAAAAATCGAGGTACAGTGATGCACTTTCAATGGAAGTCAATGGGGCCAATTTTGGAGTGTTTAAATCCAGAAATGTGAAGCTTATAAAAAAACTCAGATTATTTTTTGCACATTATATCAACAGGAATATCTCCTCATGTGAATCTCAACAAATAAAGGCAAAGATATGCAGATAACACCTCGAGATGTTCCGACAGCATTGATTTGATACAAATCTGACACAAAGTCGCAGATCGCATCAGCACTGCAACAAACGGGTGTTACAAGTAATATCACGAATCACGGATAACATAAGGAAACAAACAAACAGACCACCAGACAGCACAGATGGTGAGAATGCATCAAAGGAAAAAGCCCTCGTCCTAATGAAGTCGAGGTTGAGAAACATGCGCAGCACAAGCAGAATTTTAATGCCGTTGTTATCGATTACATCATATAGTGCAGATCCAGCGAGTGGTTGATCTGAAAACAATGAGGTTATCTGAAATCAAAGCCATCTCCCCTGTTGGAGCACATCTGAACAAGCGTTTAACACCTTCAGCAGCCTCCAGAGAGGCCTTCACGCTCAAGCGAGGAGAAAAACGCTGCTGTTCTCACTACAAACAAGCAGATCGTGCCATCAGGGCCTGGGAGATTTCCCGTGCTTGCGTCTCCCATTGCTCCAGGACAGCTTGACAGCTAAAGAACTCGACAGGGCACCGCTGCCTTCGCTAGATACAAGAGGATATGGATTTTTGTTGTGGTGGCATTGGAGCATTTACATTTCTTTAATTGTTTTGCACTGGTTCAATATGGAAAACAAGCAGTCTCAACCTCAACGAGCCCACCAAGGCAGAATGTTTATCAAAGCCAGTAGAGGATGGCGCAAGCAACACCAAAACCATGGGTTTGATTCCCAATGAACACCAGTGTTGGGGGGTCATTTAAGTGAATCGTTTCTTTCAGACAGTTCATGTAAACGAAGCAGTTAAAATACTGTAAATGATTCATGTGGCAGGGTGGAGGGCGGGGCGGGGTCGTGATTATACACACCCGGTCCCTTATCAGGCTAATCAAGCCCCCGAGAGGGATAAAGGCCGACTGCGGAGGATTGTGCGGGAGAGAGAGATCGATTACGGACATGACCGTCGTGTGTGTTTTTGTTTTTTAAGTTTTATATTAAACGATTATTTATATTATCAAGTCGGTTCTCGCCTCCTCCTTCCCATTGGACTTCTTTACACTGGTGCCGAAACCGGGAAGGAATAGGGCTACGCCTTAGTAGAGTTCTCGCCACTACCGTCCACCCCAATGGAGCAGTCATGGCCATCTGCCGGGGGACGAGGAGCCAACCGCGAGGGGAGAAGGGGCTCCTAAACGACCGCCTGGAGCAGTCAGGGCTGCTGCCAGGGGCGGAGGAGTCCCCTACCAGCTGTCTGAAACGCGGCGGGGTCTGAGACTGCTGACCGCGAGCGGGGAGGGGCTCGCTGCCGACCGCCTGGAGTGGGAGAACCGCTGCCAGGGGCGGGGGAGACCCCTTCTGTTCCCCAAGAATGCAGGCGGGGCGTTCCGTCCGCCAGGGGCTGGAGGACTGCCTCCGATCCGCCCGGAGAGGCGTGGCTGTCGTCCGTTAGAGGGTGGAGGAGTGGCCGAGGAACAAGCTACGCTGTTTTGGAGAACTGAGAGCTTTTTTTTTTTAAAATCTCTCTCCTCTCTCTCTCACTGCCACTCCGCGTTGGCCTTTTCCCTCTCCTCTAAATTTTACAGTGTTTTTTTGGGGGGGGGTACTACACTGTTACAGGAAGTACCCCCCCCTATTTAATTATTTCTGTTTCTCTCCCCTTGTCCCCTCCCTCGTCCAGGTAGTCGGGGATGACCTGTTGGCAGACGGGGCAAAAGGCAGTATTATATTAAACTATTATTTATATTATCAAGCCGGTTCTCGCCTCCTCCTTCCCATTGAACTTCTTTACAATTCACTTATAGGCATATTTAGCGTTAGGAGTCGTTTTTTCCCCAACGCCTTATGTAAATGAACTAGTTCACATAAATGATTCACTTGAGCCCCATGCAGCCTTAAAGATGCAGCTCTCTAATACGGCAGTCTAGTGTACGTGTTTGAAGTGAACGGCCCCTTGGATGGAGGTCTTTGCCCTTTGTGTCTTGCTCTCTACATACAACCGTAATTACTGAAAAACCCTGTGGAACCGCCAGTATTATGAAGCTTGTGTTGGTGGTAGTACTACGGCTCTGGTATAGGCTACTGTGCAACACCAATTTAACATAAAACCGTTTATTTTCTCGTATTACTTTTTCACTTAAGACATGCGAATATGAACTGGCTATTAATGTAATTCAAATGTAGTTTCTCAGCCCTTGTGTTCATGTTTATCTAATAGGAGGTGTTGCTGTAGATCTGCAAAACGGTTGATTGGCTTTTTCTTCTAAACAGAAGGATTAAAGCCATAGATTATGTCTAATCTAGGGAGTTTTTTTTTGTCCTTTTCCTTTTTCCTTTTTCAAGGTTCACAGTCTACAGAAGATTTGATGCCTTAATTAAAATCCAGTAATTGCAAGACATCTTGGAGGTGTAGTTGTGAAAGAAAGAAAGTTGCCCTTTCTCTTACTTGAGCAAGACAAACCCTAATTTTCAGTACCCGGCTACTGCAAATTTCATTTTTACACAATGGCAGAGCTGGTACCAGCCTTATCCGGTGTATACGTTGGCATTATTGCCCCTGTTTTTGTCTGTCATGCTCACACGAGGCCGTCTGCCACTAACCTCTCTGAGTAATCATCATTTATCATGCAGCGCTCACTTTGTCTTTCTGCCTGAATGCACTGTGGTAAGAATAATGGCATTATGGGCATCATAAAGTGAGACGAATTGAGCACGAGAAGCCGGTGTACTGTTCAGCCGATGAATCAACAAGGGAAAGATGGTTGAATGTGGATTTGCGTGTAAAAGCGTTGTGTTGTCACACATCAGATGTTTGCTTAAACCTGAAACACATGCTATGTTGATGGTTTGAACCATTTTAAATTTTGAGTTGTGGATGAAAGACTGACAGGGTTGTGCCTATAATCACTAAATGTATTCACAGGAGAATCCAGCTGATAAAACAGCTTAAACCAGCCTGAAGAGCTGGTTTCCAAGCCTGGCCAAGCTGGTTAAGATGGTCTGTTTTGCTGGTTTTAGAGGGTTTGGTGCATTTTTCAGCTGGTCAACCTGGGAGGCCATTGTACATTATTTTACAATGAAAAATTATGTAAACACTGGGGCCTTGTTAGCTCAGCGAGTATAGAGTCGCGAGTTTGAATCCAGGGCGTGCTGAGTGAGCTTAGGTCTCCTAAGCAACCAAATTGGTACGGTTGCTAGGGAGGGTAGAGTCACATGGGGTAACCTCCTCGTGGTCACGATTAGTGGTTCTCGCTCTCAATGGGGCGTGGGGTAAGTGCTCAACCGTGCATGAGACAGAACGGCACGCTGAAAAATGAAGTATCCCCTAATCTTAAGGATGCTGCTTTAGGGGCTGCACAGACCTAATGCGTTATTGCGCTAAAAAGCTAGCAGCAGGTAAAAAACCCTAGCACAGAACAGGTGTGTTGAGATGTTTATTACTTGTCCCGCATCTACAACATCTCAAGGCACGCATTGCAACGATCAAAGACTTCAATCAAGCTCATTATAACATAAAAAAACTATTCAAAACACGCAAAAATATGTTCAGTGTGAACAGCCCCTTTGAGGTAGCTGCCTATGTAGTCAGCAAACATTACGGCAGCTCACTAGGCTTTGGAACGGAGCATAAGTGTCTTTACTTTCATAAGCTGACCACTTCTGAAATAAAGATGATTTTTATTATATAAAACTTCCTCACTACATGAACTTTGTACATGTTAGCATGCGATCACATTACAGTTGGCACATCAAAGATAAAAGATGCTATGCTAAAAAAATGGTTTAAACCAGACCGATGCTCTCACTAAACAGATTAAAACCAGCAAACCACCTCAGATTGGTTTAAGATGTTGGTTAAAATGGTCCACTCAAACATTAGATGTGTTATTAGCTATCTTACGATTAGCAAGCTGGTTAGCCTGTTAAACTAGCTCACCTACACAAGTATACACACATACACACTATAGACTGTAAAAAAGATGGCCGACGCCCCTTCGCTCTTTTCCATTGGTGAGAACTGAAGCCGCCAGTGTCCCGATATGGCGCTGACATCTTGGGACTTGAGTCTGCGCAGTTGCGATTTCGGGACCAGACCTGCGCAGTAGTGAGCAGGAAGTAAAGCCGCGAAATCAAGGCCCCGCCCTCACTCTCGCTGAATCAATCGCAAGCACACGCCAATGCACTTTTCACTTATGACGGTGTGAAATAATTAATTATAGAAATTTAGATATTAAATTTAAAGCTCCAATCTCCTCAGTCCTCCGAAGATCCCGAAAAAAGTCAGTTGGTGCTTCAGTGACTACTTCGCTCAGAGAACCTGTCAATCACAGCTGTCAATCATGATGTCACAGCAGCGTTTTTATAGCATCAAATAACTAAAAACAAACTTATTTTGAAAACAAACACTTGAAATGACATCAACGTGACAGAAACGACAGTAAATGACAGAAACTATCTTTGGAAAAAAGATATGTGAAGTGTAATTTCATTGTTTAGTTGGTTGAATAACATGGGGAGGCGGGGTTTATGACCTATACTAGGACCAGTCACCGGGGGGCGATCGAGACGTTTTGGCTTCACTTTTGAGGGCTTGTGCGGCACACTTGGTACACACACGTATTGTTTTTGAATCTATGAAAACCTTCTAGTCTTATACAGGGCTGGACTGGTAATCTGGCAGACCGGCATTTTCCTGGTGGGCCGATGCACTTTGGGGGCAATCAGGGGAGGACTGGCCATCGGGAGAACCGAGGGGTCCGGTGGGTCAGTTGCTATGTAAAATCCCGGGCCGATTTCTCTTCCCAGTCCAGCCCTGGTTGAAATCAGATTTGCATAAAATTATTACTATTAGTCTTTTTTAAAGGCTTTGAAACAAAATAATTGGCCATTTCAAATGCATTTAGTTTAACACTTTGCTGAGAAAACATCTTAAACCAGCCTAAGCTGAGTTGCTGGTTTTAGCTGATCTTTTTGGCTGGTTTTAGAGGCATTTTGGGAACTTTTTGAGTGAGACCAGCGAAGCAACCTAGGCTAGTTTAAGATAGATTTTTTTAACCCATCAGGGCAGAGAAGCAACAAAGTTGTATTTGTTCTAGTGCCAGTGATTTCACAGCAGCTGCTCTGTCACCTGCATTTCCTGTTGGAGGTCATTCAACGCTTTTTCTCCAATTTCCCTATTCTCAAAGTTGCTCTTCTCTCACTGGCGTAATGAATGAGAAGCACTGAACTGCTAAAGCTTGAAGGAGTGAAGCCAGATGCAGTCAACTGGCCGCTGTCCAAACCTGCGAGCTCGTCACCGGCTGCAGGAAATCCAATTAGAGCGGTGAAAGTCATCGCAGAGCCGTGCCTGTTCTCCAGCCTTTCCTGCTACCCCTGCTATGCATCAACACCAGGAGAAGACTAAGCCGGAGTCTGTTATTCAAGAAAAATGCTAATTGGCTGGGAAAGAACAAACAAGTTCAGATCAGATCTCATTTGGGTGGTTCACACTCCGGTTCTCACCATCTGTAAACTAATTATTTAATCAGGTTTACAGTTTTTGAGTGGGAAGAAAATCTGGAGAGCAATGGGGGGAATTAATCGTCTCAAAGGCTCGGTAGGCACAGGCAGCTGCTTTCGAAGGCGGCATCCTAAAGGAAATGCCACCTTAAAAGTGACGGATTTGGAAACACACTACATGGGCAAACACTGCTGTGATACGTGCAGCAAACCACATAAAAAATCCTTTTGCTAATATGTAGATATAGTAAAGTGATTCTGTGAGAAAGTGTTGGAATTTAATATCGATCTGTTTGAGTCTTTTATTTTTAACTGAAGACAAACGTGTTGGTGTGACATACTTATTAGGACTCTCCAGAGACATAATGATTTGTATACTGTATGAACTATAGATTCTGTCCCCTAAACCCTCACAAAAAACATTCTGCTTTTATACATTTTCAAAAAAACATAATTTAATTTGATTTAATTGTGATTTTAATTATGGGGACACTAGGAATGTCCTTATAAACCACATTTATAGCATAATACACTTGTAAATGTCCTTGTAAATCAGCCAAACCATCACACACACACTCGTACACACACGCATGCACGCACACAAGCATGCATGCATGCACGCACACACACACACAAACACACACACTCATACACACCCACACGCAGATACACACACACACACACACACACAACACACACATACACACACACACACAAACACACACATACACACACAAACACACACACACACGCATGCATATACACACATGCACACACTCACTCATACACACACATACACACACACGCACACACTCACACATACACACACACTCACACTCACATGCACAAACACACACGCACACACACGCGCACACACTCCCAGTGTGTTTTTAACTCCCAGTAAAAATAACTATAACATGATATGCACCGTTACAGTGATTTAAAATTGATTATAAATGTACCATATTATATGATTTTGTTCATCCACATTAATGTGCAGGCTTTAAGGTCTTGAGGCCTCAGGAGGATTCATTTTGTCCAATATTTATGACAAGTGACACAATCTTGTATGTTTCTCAGTCTGTCAATGCAGGTGTACTCCGTTGAAACAGGACACATTTGGCCAGTCTACCTAGTTTCTGAACAGATAAGACCAGAGTATGCGATTCAGAAAACGTTTAAATGAGAAATGATATCTGGGATGCTCTCACGCGAGATAACAGGTTCATCGTTAGGCCATTTTATGACTTCTTCTGCCATCAAACATGATAGACAGGTTTGTCACAGGATCTGATGGGATTATCCCACCTCAACCCTCCAACAAACCTCAAGCCTTCTTTAAAATGCATTTTTTTCCCAACCTAATACTGAATTTGAGATAAAATGGCTCGGTGTACATTTGGCATTCTATATCATCAAAGCCCTACAAAGGGTAATGTTTTCCAATATTACAGATTGGTTTTCCGATTCCATAGAATATCACCATAGGGCATGTGAAATGGAATAAGATCAATGAACGACGAAAAGGCCAAGATTAGCTCGGATGTACACGATCACGCTAAATCTGTAGGATGGTTGGGGAGAATCCGCACAACGACTGGCAGGAAGAATTGCACAGTTGAAATCTACAACTGTGTCTCGATACTCGCCACACCAGGCGGTTGAATCATAAAGACTAGTGGGGCTGGCCCGTGTACAAACAGCGAATGAAATCCAAGACATCCCGGAGGAACCTAGAAGAAAGAGAATAAAGAAGCTCTATCATTTCACCTTGAATGCATTTCATCAGGGCTCTCTCCAGGCGGCTTTGGTCCCCTGTCACTCCTGGGACAATGTTGCTGTCACAGAGTGAATGCAGCCCACTGAAGCCGGACAGCCTCATTGTCAAGACTTTGAAAACAAAAGGCCTGCCTTTTCCCGTACATAAGCCGCAGAGACGTGCACTGTGTGGAGCATGTATTTGGCCTGTCAGGAACATGGAATTAAACGAAGTCCCGAGAGTTTGACCAGTTCACCCATCTGTTTAAGAGATGAGAGGAGTGCGTTGACAGTTGAAATAGCAGAATTCCTGGCAAAGAACTGCACAACTCATGATCTTGAGGGGGAAAATGCACCAATCGGAGAACTGCGGAAAACAAAGTGCGCCAAAAGAGCTCTGCAGGGACCGCCCACTCCCATGATGCACTGTGAATGATGCAATTGAGTTGCTCTCCCTGTACTTGCCAACTGATTATATATGGAGATATGCTGTACATGTATGTGAATATTTTTCAATAGAATTAAAATGTATTAATTTCTATACTTGTAGTCAACAACTTAGTTTATTGTGACGAGGAGGAGGCTGGGGCTGGGCTGTGAGGACACACGCCCGGCCCTGAATTGGGCTAATCAGCCCGGAGGGGGATAAAGACGAGCCAGAGGCACCAGTTCGAGAGGGAGAGAGAGAGACATGTGTGGCCACTACCGGTTCCCACCTCCTCCTTGCCCATCCTTTACCCCGTTAAATTGGTGCCGAAACCCGGGAAGGAGTCCTCGCCTCTGCCGTCCACCAGGGGAGCAGCCGTGGCCATCTGCCTGGGGACGGAGGGGTCGCTGCCGGCCGCAGAGAGTCAGAGGATCCTCTGTCCTCCGCTGAGAAAGGGGAGGAGCCGCTCTGTCCACCAGGGGTCGGAGGACTCACTGCCGTCCGCCAGGAGAGGAGCGAGCTGTCATCCGCCAGAGGTCGAATTGGCTGAGGACCAGGCGACGTCGTGCCCGGGGACCAGCAAGTCAGTTCTCTCTCGCTTCGCCTCATCTTTCCCAGGGCTCCAGAAAGTTGGGGATGACCCTACACAAAACACCCTAGCAGCCACATAAAACTCACTAAAACCATAAAAAATGCCCTAGCAACAACCCAAAACACCTTAGCAACCACCCAGAACACCTTAGAATCCACCATAGAAAGCACCAAAGCACCCTAGCAATGGCTTAAAATGCCCTACACACAACCTAACAAACCCTAGCAGCTACAACAAAAACACCCTATAAACCACCCAAATGCCCTAGCAACAACCCAAACCACCATAGCAATCTCCACAAACGCCCTATCAACTGCCCAAAAACCCTGGCAACCACCCAGAATGTACTAGATCCCACCCAAAATGACTCTAGCAACATCACGAAATGCTTTAACAACCATACAGAACACACTTGAAACCACCCATAATGTCCTAGCAACCATCCTGAACAACCTAGCAACCACCCAGAACACCCTAGAAACCACCCAAACCATCTTAGCCTTAAACGACCTACACATAACATAAAACGCTCCACGTAGCTACACCAAAATCACACTATAAACCACCCAAATGCCATAGCAACTACCTAAAAACACCCTAGCAACCACCCAAAATGCCTCTGTGTTTGTGTTTAATTTGATTCAAGTTAATTTATGTCCTTAAAACTTACTTTGACTGTTCAGCTGGTTCCCGCCTCCTTCTTGTGGTGGGAGGTGTTGAGCCGAAAAATGTTGGCGGGTGTTCGCTGTCCTTTACTGCATATTGCGGCGCTGTTTTGTGGTCCGTACTGCATAACGCGCCGGCTCAATTTAGCTAATCGCAGCCCATTCGGCCCGTTTCATGGCTGACCCACTGGCACGCTCAGTCCTCCCTATAGCAAGTCCACCCTTGATCGGCGCCAAAGTGCGTCAGCTCACCGGGAAAAGGCCCGGTATGCCAGATTACCAGTCCAGCCCTGCTTCTCGCCCATCCTTCACCCTGTTACATTTTTAATATGATTATGTCATTTGCTGTGCTTCATGTGATTGTAGTTCATTCCCTTGTTAAAGACATTAAGTGCTCAGTCTTTTATCTTTGTCTTTTTGTCTGATTTTCAAATAATTTATGGCTTCTACAGAGGCGTATACCATCAAATTGCAACATCAGATTCAGCGCTCATGGTATAAAGTATTGCTGTCTAGAAAGGTTCAGATAATAAATGGGATTTTTACTTCTGGATCCCTACTGTTGCGATCTATGTAAATCAGTACAATAAATTGTCACCAATAGCCATTAACTCGCAATGATTTTGTAATACGATTAAAAGGAGGTCACTTACGGGTCACACACAAAACAACAGCTTGAAATGACAATTGAAATAATACATTTCCATTTGATATACAAGCAGCTGTGTGCATTACGCTTCCACGACACACATAGTTTGTAAATGAATCCCCGAAGGCGCAACGCAGAGCCACAGCTGAGAACATACGCACAGAGGCACAGAAATCCGCAAAACAAACACATAAAACAGAGTTGTGCAAGATTAGAAGATTCAACCATTCATTTTCTTTCTCTGTAGGGGGAACGCCAGAGGATCTGTTAAGATGAATGTTTTCAATTGACGGCCACAGACTGTGCGTAGCGCCGGGTGTCTTGGTTTAACGATCATTATGTAGATTGCTCCGTGTTAATGCGTCTCCATTCCAAAATGTAATTTCACGTTCTTCAGTTCGGAACGTTCAGAAGTCCATTACATGTTTGAGAAGACTAATGTTTTCAGTGCTGTCAGCTAGTCAATAAATCTCAGAGTATCTACTGCATCGGGCATTTTAAGCAGGATTAAACTTTGAATCAAACCAAAAGTGTTTATTAACAAAGTCATCAAAATTCTTGCTATTTTGCCACGCTAAGAGCAAATGAATCCCCGGGAGGAAATACCACCTGTTTGCCTGCTGTTTTCTGTATTGATTGTTGTAGGGAGAGAATATTCGCTGAGCTAGCCACTGTAATACAAATCCTCCTGACATATTAGTCCTTGTGAATGAGTCGTCAATGCCTTGGAATAAGTGCGTTTTAGGTTTTATCGATGGCAAATTTATCAAGGTTAGCAAAGTAACATTACAAACGACCTGCATTGCAAAATGAATTTAAATACTTCTTTATAATTTATATTATTTGTTTGTGTTGTTTGTTTGCTAATGCAAGCATCACTATCGGGGTCAAGTACCTGTGGGTCAAGAATATCAAACAACTTAAATGTGGACAGTTTTGACTCAAGTAACCACCTAGCAACCAACCAAAATGCCCTAGAAACCACCCAGAACACCCTAGATACAACCCAAAACACTCTTACAACCACACGGAAAACCCTATCAACTAACCGAAAATCCTGCCAACCACCCAGAATGCCCTAGAATCCACCTAAAACACTGTAGCAAGTTAGCAACCATACAGAATGCCCTAGCAACAACCTAAAACACCACCGCAACCACTCAAAATGCCCTAGAAACCAGCCGTAGTGCCCTAGAAATCATCCTGAACAATCAAGCAACCATACAAGCAACCAATACTACCCAGAACATCCTAAAAATCACACAAAACACCCTAGCAACTATACAAAATAATCAAGCAACCACCCTAGAAACAACCCAAAACACTCTTACAACCACAAGGAAAACCCTATCAACTAACCGAAAATCCTGCCAACCACCCAGAATGCCCTAGAATACACCTAAAACACTGTAGCAAGTTAGCAACCATACAGAATGCCTTAGCAACAACCCAAAACACCACAGCAACCACTCAAAATGCCCTAGAAACCAGCCGTAGTGCCCTAGAAATCATCCTGAACAATCAAGCAACCACCCAGAACAACCTAAAAACCACACAAAACACCCTAGCAACTACACAAAATAACTAAGCAACCACCATAGCAACTACCCAAAACATCCAAGAAACCACCCAAACCACCTTAGCAACTACCCAGAACACCCTAGAAACCACAATGGCAACAACTTAAAATGCCCTACACACAGTTGCCTTAGCAACTATACAAAACACCCTGGCAACCACCCAGGACACCCTAGAATCCACTCGAAACACCCTAGTGACCACCTAAACAATCCCAGAAACCACCCAAAACACTTTAGCAACTACACAAAACACCATAGCAGCCACATAAAATGTACTAAAACCATAAAAAATGCCCTAGTATCCACTCAAAACACCACCGCAAACACCACAAAACACCCTATAAACCACCCAAAACATTCTAACAACCACCCAGAATGCCCAAGCAACAACCCAAAAGACCCAGACAACCACCCAGCCATAGAATACACTCCAAACACTCTAGTAATCACCCAAACAATCCCAGAAACCACCCAAAACACCTTAGCCACCACATAAAACTGATTAAAACCATACACAACACCCTAGCAGCTACCCAAAACACCCCAGTAACTACTCAAAATGCCCCAGCAACCAACCCAAACACCCTATAAACCAACAAAAACGTTCTAGCAACCACCAGATAAAACCTTATCAACTACCCAAAAACCCTGGCAATCACTCAGAACACCCTAGAATCCACCCTAAATGCCTTTGCAAGCATACAGAATGCCCTAGCAACAACCCAAAACACCTTAGCAACCACCAAGAACACCTTAGAATCCACCATAGAAAGCACCAAAGTACCCTAGCAATGGCTTAAAATGCCCTACACACAACCTAAAAAACCCTAGCAGCTACAACAAAAACACCCTATAAACCACCCAAATGCCCTAGCAACAACCCAAACCTCCACAAATGCCCTATCAACTACCCAAAAACCCTGGCAACCACCCAGAATGCCCTAGATTCCACCCAAAATACCCCTAGCAACATCACGCAATGCTTTAACAGCCAAACAGAACACCCTTGAAACCACCCATAATGTCCTAACAACCATCCTGAACAACCTAGCAACCACCCAAACCACCTTAGCCTTAAACAACCTACACATAACATAAAACGCTCCAAGTAGCTACACCAAAATCACACTATAAACCACCCAAATGCCATAGCAACTACCTAAAAACACCCTAGCAACCACCCAAAATGCCTTTGCAAACATTTAGAATGCCCTAGCAGCAACCCAAAATGCCTTTGCAACCACCCAAAACACCATAGAAACTAGCAACTACCCAAGACAGCCTAGCAACAACTTACAACACCCAAAACATAACCTAAAACGCTCCAAGCAGCTACACCAAAGAACACCCATTAAACCACCCAAACGCCATAGCAACTACCCAAAACACCCAACACAAATCCTAAAACACTCCAAACAGCTACACCAAAATCACACTATATACCACCCAAATGCCATAGCAACTACCCAAAACACCCAACACAAATCCTAAAACACTCCAAACAGCTACACCAAAAAAAAAAAACTATAAAGGGATCAAATTGAGGGAAGATGCGAGGGGATGCCACTGACTCTACAAACCACCCATACACCATAGCAACCACACAAAACACCCTAGCAACCACCCAAAATCCCATAGCAACTATCACAAACACCCCAGCAACCACCTAGAACGTCCTAGCAACTACCCAAAACACCCTGGCAACCACACAGAATGCCCTAGGATCCACACAAAACACCCTAGTAACCACACAATTCACCCCATAAACCACCCAAAACACCACAGTAACCTTAAATCAATGCAGTGACTCACAGCTCCATAGTACCATGGCCACACCTTTTGCACAGGCAAGCGCCACTCACTCATTTTCTTTAAAGTACTAGTTTTATATATTGTTGTATATACATTATTGACTTAATTTCTTAATATAAGTGTTGACAAAAAGTGGCAAATATTCTAGTTTCAAGATGCTGATAAATAAACAGCACTTCCTCTGCACCTTATTGAAATGCCAGGTGTCTAGAAGACGAAAAGCGGCCCACACATGATTGAATACACCCTCCCCACTGATTTTCCCAACTGTGTCTATGCACTTGAATTGTGGTCATGTTTATTAATAACTGCACATTAGCATAGATTTATATATTGTGCAGTGTGGCATAAAATAACGAAGCCCTTATTACCAAAATTGTGACATCTGCCAAAAGACTCTCTATGTTGATTCCCTTTAAAGTTGTTCATAAGATCCTGGGATGGAGTTTATGTTGTTGGGAGCAAATATTGGAGGTGATTATATGCCAAGTTAATGCTCTTTTTAAGGTACGATGACATCTTGCCCTTCAAGGTCCATTTAATTAAATCTTTGAGCTCATTCATAATTCATTTGTAACTGTGTTAAAATTATGAATATAGTGGCATGTCCTGCATCTTAATTTGCATTATTAAAATGTCGTGAATGTCAAGTGGCAAAACAACACACGACTTAAAATATGATAATAATATACTGTATATCGGCTAATATAATAATATGTTCTGCATGTTCACATTTCAGTAAATGATGACATTAATTGGTAGATTAGACATACAGTCTCACAGTCTTTTTTGGAACTTGAGAGCAGGGCTGGACTGGCAATTTGGAATACCGGGCATTTTCCCGGTGGGGCGGCACACTTTGGGGCCGATCATGGGCGGACTGGCCAGTGGGAGAATCAAGCGGGCTGGTGGGTCGTCCGCGAAATGTGCCGAATGGGCCGCGATATGCAAAAATGAGCCGCCGCGTTATGCAGCGCAGACCACAAAACGGCGCCACGATATGCATAAAAGGACAGCGACTTTTGGATCAAACCCCGCCCCCCAGCCCTGCTTGAGAGATGTGGTCACACTGAACTGTCACATGGAAAAGAACAGCATGAAGGTTCTTCAAAAATGTCCCATTTTTTGGAATGATATTCACAGAAACACCCATTAAACCACCCAAACGCCATAGGAACTACCCAAAAACACCCTAGCAACCATCCAAAATGCCTTTGCAAACATTTAGAATGCCCTAGCAGCAACCCAAAATGCCTTTGCAACCACCCAAAACACCATAGAAACTAGCAACTACCCAAAACAGCCTAGCAACAACTTACAACACCCAAAACATAACCTATAACGCTCCAAGCAGCTACACCAAAGAACACCCATTAAACCACCCAAACGCCATAGCAACTACCCAAAACACCCAACACATATCCTAAAACACTCCAAGCAGCTACACCAAAATCACACTATATACCACCCAAATGCCATAGCAACTACCTAAAAACACCCTAGCAACCACCCAAAATGCCTTTGCAACCACCCAAAACACCATAGAAACTAGCAACTACCCAAAACAGCCTAGCAACAACTTACAACACTCAAAACATAACCCATACCGCTCCAAGCAGCTACACCAAAGAACACCCATTAAACCACCCAAACGCCATAGCAACGACTTAAAATGCATGTTCACTTTTCAGTAAATGATGACATTAATTGGTAGATTAGACGTACAGTCTCACAGTCTTTTTTGGAACTTGAGAGCAGGGCTGGACTGGCAATTTGGCATACCGGGCATTTTCCCGGTGGGGCGGCGCACTTTGGGGCCGATCATGGGCGGACTGGCCAGTGGGAGAATCGAGCGGGCTGGTGGGTCGTCCGCGAAATGTGCCGAATGGGCCGCGATAACAAAAATGAGCCGCCGCGTTATGCAGCGCAGACCACAAAACGGCGCCACGATATGCATAAAAGGACAGCGACTTTTGGATCAAACCCCGCCCCCCAGCCCTGCTTGAGAGATGTGGTCACTCTGAACTGTCACATGGAAAAGAACAGCATGAAGGTTCTTCAAAAATTTCCCATTTTTTGGAATGATATTCACAGAAACACCCATTAAACCACCCAAACGCCATAGGAACTACCCAAAAACACCCTAGCAACCATCCAAAATGCCTTTGCAAACATTTAGAATGCCCTAGCAGCAACCCAAAATGCCTTTGCAACCACCCAAAACACCATAGAAACTAGCAACTACCCAAAACAGCCTAGCAACAACTTACAACACCCAAAACATAACCTATAACGCTCCAAGCAGCTACACCAAAGAACACCCATTAAACCACCCAAACGCCATAGCAACTACCCAAAACACCCAACACATATCCTAAAACACTCCAAGCAGCTACACCAAAATCACACTATATACCACCCAAATGCCATAGCAACTACCCAAAAACACCCTAGCAACCACCCAAAATGCCTTTGCAACCACCCAAAACACCATAGAAACTAGCAACTATCCAAAACAGCCTAGCAACAACTTACAACACTCAAAACATAACCCATACCGCTCCAAGCAGCTACACCAAAGAACACCCATTAAACCACCCAAACGCCATAGCAACGACTTAAAATGCATGTTCACTTTTCAGTAAATGATGACATTAATTGGTAGATTAGACGTACAGTCTCACAGTCTTTTTGGAACTTGAGAGCAGGGCTGGACTGGCAATTTGGCATACCGGGCATTTTCCGGTGGGGCGGCGACTTTGGGGCCGATCATGGGCGGACTGGCCAGTGGGAGAATCGAGCGGGCTGGTGGGTCGTCCGCGAAATGTGCCGAATGGGCCGCGATAACAAAAATGAGCCGCCGCGTTATGCAGCGCAGACCACAAAACGGCGCCACGATATGCATAAAAGGACAGCGACTTTTGGATCAAACCCCGCCCCCAGCCCTGCTTGAGAGATGTGGTCACTCTGAACTGTCACATGGAAAAGAACAGCATGAAGGTTCTTCAAAAATTTCCCATTTTTTGGAATGATATTCACAGAAACACCCATTAAACCACCCAAACGCCATAGGAACTACCCAAAAACACCCTAGCAACCATCCAAAATGCCTTTGCAAACATTTAGAATGCCCTAGCAGCAACCCAAAATGCCTTTGCAACCACCCAAAACACCATAGAAACTAGCAACTACCCAAAACAGCCTAGCAACAACTTACAACACCCAAAACATAACCTATAACGCTCCAAGCAGCTACACCAAAGAACACCCATTAAACCACCCAAACGCCATAGCAACTACCCAAAACACCCAACACATATCCTAAAACACTCCAAGCAGCTACACCAAAATCACACTATATACCACCCAAATGCCATAGCAACTACCCAAAAACACCCTAGCAACCACCCAAAATGCCTTTGCAACCACCCAAAACACCATAGAAACTAGCAACTATCCAAAACAGCCTAGCAACAACTTACAACACTCAAAACATAACCCATACCGCTCCAAGCAGCTACACCAAAGAACACCCATTAAACCACCCAAACGCCATAGCAACGACTTAAAATGCATGTTCACTTTTCAGTAAATGATGACATTAATTGGTAGATTAGACGTACAGTCTCACAGTCTTTTTGGAACTTGAGAGCAGGGCTGGACTGGCAATTTGGCATACCGGGCATTTTCCCGGTGGGGCGGCGCACTTTGGGGCCGATCATGGGCGGACTGGCCAGTGGGAGAATCGAGCGGGCTGGTGGGTCGTCCGCGAAATGTGCCGAATGGGCCGCGATAACAAAAATGAGCCGCCGCGTTATGCAGCGCAGACCACAAAACGGCGCCACGATATGCATAAAAGGACAGCGACTTTTGGATCAAACCCCACCCCCCAGCCCTGCTTGAGAGATATGGTCACTCTGAACTGTCACATGGAAAAGAACAGCATGAAGGTTCTTCAAAAATGTGTACTTTTTGGAATGATATTCACAGAAAACTCAAAATCTCAATAGACAAAACAACCAAACCCACTAATTTCCCGCCCTTAATGTTCAAAGCGATTTTTCCTTTTTAAGTGGTCAAACCCACCTTTAATATCACTCAGAGCTGACATCATTCAAAGACTCTTTCTACGCATGGCCCTTTAAGAGATTGACTTTCACGGCTTAATTCTAGACGTACACGTTAAAGAATTAGCATTGAGACAGTTACATGCATAGCAGAACTCTTCAGCTTCGGCCAAGTGGCACTTGATAAGTCGGAAGAGTAATTACGGTATTAGCATTCTTCACATGGCATGACTGCAGGCCTTTAATGAGAATTTAACGAGGAGCGGCGGGGCCGGTCAACTCCGTATAATCACTGCGCGATCATGACACTGCTGTTTACATAAAGACGCCAGACAATTACCTCTCGGCCAATGGGACCGTATCACATCATCTAAGCTGTCACCACAATGTCAAAAAGAAACCAAACAGTGTGCGCTCATGGCCACGGGAGAATAAAGACCTGTTATATGTAATGAATAAAAAGGGCTAATACTGTATTTCTACAGCACACTAGCTTTCTGCGGACATTTCATGGATGTGGATGTGTTCATACTTGTTAGTTTGAGGTCATGACTTGGATATATGTCCTAAATAAAACAGACTGAATGTGCTTCACAAATACTTCGAAGGTTGCAAGTTCAAATATTTGCCTGATGGTACCAGGGATGTTAAATTAACTTCAGTGCCCTCGAATAAGATGTTTAACCTTCTCACTGTTCCAGGTAACCCTACACTGACCCATGAACCCTGAAAATGAAAGTTCTGTCCTGATGTTCTGTTCTTTAAACCTGCATGACTTTCTTTCTTCCATTGAACACAAAAGGGGATTTTTAGCTGCTCATTTCCATATAATGACGGTGAATGTGGACTGGAGTTCACGTTGCGAAAGAGCTCCATAAATGTGGTCTACATGGCGCTATATTCCAAGACTTCTGAAGACAGATGATAGATGCAGGCTTGTGGCCATTATCATGATTATTTGATCTAACTGACATTATTTGACAGAAATATATTACTACTCATAATATAACAAGATGTAATATGATATAATATAGTGAAAAGTTGACCAAGACAAAAGTTGACCAAAAAGAGATATATTTTAATTAATTAGAAATATTTTAATAATTATAATATAATATAAAAGTTGACCAAAAGAGATATATTTTAATTAATTAGAAATATTTGAATAATTATAATATAATATAAAAGTTGACCAAAAATAAATATATTTTAAGTAATTAGAAATATTTGAATAATTATAATATAATATAATATAATCAAAAGTTGACCAAAAATAAATATATTTTAATTAATTAGAAATATTTTAATAATTATAATATAATATAAAAGTTGACCAAAAAGAGATATATTTTAATTAATTAGAAATATTTTAATAATTATAATATAATATAAAAGTTGACCAAAAAGAAATATATTTTAATTAATTAGAAATATTTTAATAATTATAATATAATATAAAAGTTGACCAAAAAGAGATATATTTTAATTAATTAGAAATATTTTAATTAATTATAATATAATATAAAAGTTGACCAAAAAGAGATATATTTTAATTAATTAGAAATATTTTAATAATTATAATATAATATAAAAGTTGACCAAAAAGAGATATATTTTAATTAATTAGAAATATTTTAATAATTATAATATAATCAAAAGTTGACCAAAAATAAATATATTTGAATTAATTAGAAATATTTGAATAATTATAATATAATCAAAAGTTGACCAAAAATAAATATATTTTAAGTAATTAGAAATATTTTAATAATTATAATATAATCAAAAGTTGACCAAAAATAAATATATTTTAATTAATTAGAAATATTTTAATAATTATAATATAATACAAAAGTTGACCAAAAAGTAAATATATTTTAATTAATTAGAAATATTTTAATAAGTATAATATAATATAAAAGTTGACCAAAAATAAATATATTTTAAGTAATTAGAAATATTTTAATAATTATAATATAATCAAAAGTTGACCAAAAATAAATATATTTTAAGTAATTAGAAATATTTGAATAATTATAATATAATCAAAAGTTGACCAAAAATAAATATATTTCAATTAATTAGAAATATTTGAATAATTATAATATAATCAAAAGTTGACCAAAAATAAATATATTTTAAGTAATTAGAAATATTTGAATAATTATAATATAATCAAAAGTTGACCAAAAATAAATATATTTCAATTAATTAGAAATATTTGAATAATTATAATATAATCAAAAGTTGACCAAAAATAAATATATTTTAAGTAATTAGAAATATTTGAATAATTATAATATAATCAAAAGTTGACCAAAAATAAATATATTTCAATTAATTAGAAATATTTTAATAATTATAATATAATCAAAAGTTGACCAAAAATAAATATATTTTAAGTAATTAGAAATATTTGAATAATTATAATATAATCAAAAGTTGACCAAAAATAAATATATTTTAAGTAATTAGAAATATTTTAATAATTATAATATAATCAAAAGTTGACCAAAAATAAATATATTTCAATTAATTAGAAATATTTGAATAATTATAATATAATATAATCAAATTTAACCAAAAAGAGATATATTTTAAGTAATTAGAACAATTTTAATAGAAACATATATATAAATATGGATTTAGAAATATTTTAATATTTAAAGAATTATTTTGCATGTCATTATACACCTGTGCAATATTTTACAAGATTTTAAAAGCCTTAAAGGAAACCATATGTCCATATTTTGTTATTCCAAGTTAAACTTGAATTATTGTTAAACACTTATGACAATCAGTATGACGTCATAATCCTGACAAGCCCTAAAACAGACAATAATATCATTCATCACAATTATTTATATGACGAGAAATCGTCAGCCAAATATCATAATCGAGACTAATAGATGTGTGAGGTACAGACCAAATTTAAGCAATCAAATAAAGACAAAACTGTCTGGATTGTCTCCATTGTTTTAACCAGTCAAAGGTGCTTTTCTGGTCTTAGCTGGCCACCAAAGTGGTCTAGAGGGGTTTTGGGGATTTGTCAGCAGGTCAGACTGTGAGACCAGTTAACTAGCTGACCACCAGCTTGGCCAGACATGGCCGTCTAAACCACCCTAAACCAGCTAAAATCAACAAAACATATTTGTCCGGTTTCATTTTTCAGCAGGGAACGGAGTTACATTGAGTGCAAAGACGTTTCTCCTCAAAGCTTACAAACAATAAGAGTACCCTCAAAAATCTGCCAGTCCTCAATTTCAACGTTTAAAGAACGTCATTGCATATTCGACAGGTCTGTTTGTATTCTATGAGCGCGGTTTGTCATGTTTAAGCTCAATCTGTTGTTGTTCCACTGCACTTTTAATTGGCCTGGCCTTGAACAGGGACAAATGCAGACGGCGAAAACAAACACAGCCTCGGGTGCTAAACGGACGCTTCACTCAGGGTTATTATTCCAAAAGAGGCCCCGAGAGTCTCATGACATCAGTACAGTGATGCAACCACCTTTCTTTAAATATTAAGTGTAATACTTGCCATTAGGGGTCTGCTCAAATCGCTAACACTAATTGCAATCCATAGCAATAGTGATATTTGACTTAACAAAGAGAATCAAGCCATAAACACTGACATTTACTTGGCTGCCAACACTTTCCAGTAAATATGAAATGCCTGTTTTGGGCACGTATTTGACACAAGACTGTGCAAAGAGACCCAGTAGTGCTTTTAAGTACAGTTTAATGCTGTAAGGTTTTGTAGAAATGCTCAGGCCAGACACATTATTCACCTGGTATTAAATGGAGTCTGACAGGATTGCATAAAACAGCCCATTTCTTCATCTCTGAAATGTATCTGTCACTGTCTCCTGTGGTCCCGGCAAAATGCTAATCCATCAAAAGGTTTCTAAGTGTCGGTGTAGAGCCGTAACCTTGAGCTGTAAACAACAGCATTGATGTATTATTACACAGCAGCGGCCAGCGGGTGAATAATTATCCCAACACACATCATTCCCTAAACGCAACAGACAGCAGATATCAATATGGAAAGCAGATGAGAGATTTCGCAGATTTGATGTTGAACGTGACTTAAACATGCATTACGAATGACTTGATTCATATTGACTTTAAATGCTATTGGGTGTTCAGTTACTATATTTTGGCGCTGTTACGTCCCAGGGTGTAATTATTAGTGCTCTTTGTGTGATACCTGGGCAGTGATGATTGTACTGCGTACTGTGTCTGTATTGTGGCAGTGTTTTGTGGGCTCTCTTTCTCTTTCCTTCTCACTCGCTCTCCTCATTGCTAAAGGACACCAGCTAACAATGGCTACCTTTGAATGCTACCTTGCTCTGATTGGTTGCTGGACGGACAGGAAGATAAAGCTGGAGAGTGAACTCACTTCGGGAAACCGTTTGCGTCCAGGCTGCTGAGACAGTTTTCTCCTGCCCCAGACAATTAGCAATTAGCAATTGTGATATTGTTGTGGTTGTGTCATGCTAAGTGTTTCCTCAACTTATTGTAGTTGTTACCAGTTGTTACTGTACAACCTGTTGCGTACTGTAGTAACAGTGGTAAGTGTTAATTCTTTGTTTCATATTTTAAGATATTGATACTCCTAGAGAATCCTCAGTTCATTGTTTATTTTGTTCTTTTTGGAAGCCAAGGAGGACGCCATCTTTGTTATTGACAAGAGTGACAATGGTTTAGAGAGGGAGTGAGGGAAGAGTTTTGTTGTTCATTTTAATTTGATTTGTAAAGTACTCTCTTATTACCTTGTTACCCCCTTCCCTAGATGGGTAGGGACGTAATGGCGCCCCTCTGTGGACATTTAACCCGAAAAAGGAGCTCAGCTCACTACTCTGGCCACTAGGGGCAGTGTTTCACATTTCAGTAAATGCAGAATGATTTGAGCTAAATAAGTCAACCTACTGTTTCCGATTTCATCAGTCTGTGCACATTATCGTCAACTAAAATATTTACATTTATGCATTTGGCAGATGCTTTTATCCAAAGCGACTTACAGTGCACTTATTACAGGGACAATCCCCCCTGGAGCAACCTGGAGTTAAGTGCCTTGCTCAAGGACACAATGGTGGTGCCTGTGGGGCTCAAACCAGCAACCTTCTGATTACGAGTTCTGTGCTTTAGCCCACTACGCCACCACCACTCACTCAAGTATGAAACACTGAAAACGAACATTAAACTTGAGCTCAGACAACTGTCATAATCATGATGCTGAACTAAAAAAGGCAAACAAAGGGTTGCATTTCTTCATTACTTTAACAGATTTCTCAGCATGCCACCCAGGCGAAACGAGAAAACAAAACATGACAGGTGCTGAAATACTTTAATCACAAATATGCAAAGCACGTTTCATGTTTCGAAACTCTTTTGAAACTCTTATCACACTATTTCCTCTTGTGCAAAGGTTCTGATTAAAAACTGTGCATTAGCATGCACGTAGCAATGATTGCCCATTTCTTTTATTCCGCATCAAACCTCATTACGATCTGAAGTTATCATTATTGTAGAAAACACAGACATCTGACGGAAACCGGTTCTAGGATGCCAGATACTCCTAAATAAAGTAGATTTTGGAATTGAAGATAAATGCGTGCATCAAACTCTAGAATGTAAACATTACAATTGTAGCATATCTGCAACAGTACGGGAAAAATATATAAATATCATAGATTGGAAATCCAGTTAAGAGATGATAGAAAAAGCACAATACAATAGATAGTTACATTTATGACAAGGAACCTCGATATTCATTTATATGTAGAAATGTTACAGTTTCTATATGAGAAGAACTGTTGATATAATCCTCTTTTGTTTTCAATTCTGTGATTTTCAAGACATAATCTTAAGAATCATCAAGTCCTGTTTTTACAATAATTACATTTAACTGAGGTGTCACATACATTGAAAACAACATTGATTAAGTACATTTGAAGTACAAGCTGCATCGTCTCTGCACTGCTCATACTGGAGGTTTGCTGGGTAATTACCGTCAGTCCGGTATCTGATTAACAATCTCGAGGGACCAAAACGGTATACGGAAAAACATCTCCACACACCGACCAATTACAAATGACACTACACACTTCTCTTGTCAGTTTGTATCCATCATAATCATCGTGTGCAATGCACTGAGAATATTAATGTGACATTTATTGATACAAAGGAGACCCGCGGTGTACCGAGGTCGTGCGGGCGACCTTTGCGCCCCGTCATGTCAATCGACTGGAAAACATGCTGTAGTTTCGGACAGGGGTCACATTCGGGGTCACTGCAGCAGAACTCCGAGCGAGTGCTCTTTGTAGACTTGTTCATATGCCTTCCTGCATAATTTGAATATTATTCATGGATTCAACTCATGCATTGTCTCGTATTACACTGTATGATTGTGGAATAAATATAAACCAGCTTTCAGTATTGATAAACAGTTGTGAAGAACAAACCATTTTGGGGAAGCTTAATGAGTTAAATTAGAGTCACTCTATGCATTAGAAAAAGTAGTGAGACACAAAATACTAAAGAGAAGTTGCTAACGACACTCAAGCTTTGTAAAGGAACAATATGTTGTCAAATATATATGTATCAGATTATATATTTTGGAAGAATCATTAGGGTGAAAGCTTCAGAGACGGCCCATGAACTGTTCAAACTGTTCGACTTCTGCAGGGTCTCAAATGAATCGTGAATTAGTGAATCAGTTCACTCAGATGGCTCATGAACTGTTCAAACTGTTCGACTTCCAAACAGGGTCTCAAATGAATCGTGAACTAGTGAATCAGTTCACTCAGATGGCTCATGAACTGTTCAAACTGTTTGACTTCTACACAGGGTCTCAAATGAATCGTGAATTAGTGAATCAGTTCGCTCAGATGGCCCATGAACTGTTCAAACTGTTCGACTTCTGCAGGGTCTCAAATGAATCGTGAATTAGTGAATCAGTTCACTCAGATGGCTCATGAACTGTTCAAACTGTTCGACTTCCAAACAGGGTCTCAAATGAATCGTGAACTAGTGAATCAGTTCACTCAGATGGCTCATGAACTGTTCAAACTGTTTGACTTCTACACAGGGTCTCAAATGAATCGTGAACTAGTGAATCAGTTCACTCAGATGGCTCATGAACTGTTCAAACTGTTCGACTTCCAAACAGGGTCTCAAATGAATCGTGAACTAGTGAATCAGTTCACTCAGATGGCCCATGAACTGTTCAAACTGTTTGGCTTCTACACAGGGTCTCAAATGAATCGTGAATTAGTGAATCAGTTCACTCAGATGGCTCATGAATTGTTCAAACTGTTCGACTTCCAAACAGGGTCTCAAATGAATCGTGAACTAGTGAATCAGTTCACTCAGATGGCTCATGAACTGTTCAAACTGTTTGACTTCTACACAGGGTCTCAAATGAATCGTGAACTAGTGAATCAGTTCACTCAGATGGCTCATGAACTGTTCAAACTGTTCGACTTCCAAACAGGGTCTCAAATGAATCGTGAACTAGTGAATCAGTTCAAACTGTTCAACTTCTACACAGGGTCTCAAATGAATCGTGAATTAGTGAATCAGTTTGCTCAGATGGCTCATGAACTGTTCAAACTGTTCAACTTCTACACAGGGTCTCAAATGAATCGTGAATTAGTGAATCAGTTCGCTCATATGGCTCATGAACTGTTCAAACTGTTCGACTTCTACACAGGGTCTCAAATGAATCATGAATTAGTGAATCAGTTCACTCAGATGGCTCATGAACTGTTCAAACTGTTTGGCTTCTACACAGGGTCTCAAATGAATCGTGAATTAGTGAATCAGTTCACTCAGATGGCTCATGAACGGTTCAATCTGTTTGGCTTCTACACAGGGTCTCAAATGAATCGTGAATTAGTGAATCAGTTCACTCAGATGGCTCATGAACTGTTCAAACTGTTTGGCTTCTACACAGGGTCTCAAATGTATCGTGAATTAGTGAATCAGTTCGCTCAGATGGCTCATGAACTGTTCAAACTGTTCGACTTCTACACAGGGTCTCAAATGTATCGTGAATTAGTGAATCAGTTCGCTCAGATGGCTCATGAACTGTTCAAACTGTTCGACTTCTACACAGGGTCTCAAATGAATCGTGAATTAGTGAAACATGTCCGCTCAGATAGCTCATGAACTGTTCAAACTGTTCGACTTCTACACAGGGTCTCAAATGAATCGTGCATTTGTGAATCAGTTCGCTCAGATGGCTCATGAACTGTTCAAACTGTTCGACTTCTACACAGGGTCTCAAATGTATCGTGAATTAGTGAATCAGTTCGCTCAGATGGCTCATGAACTGTTCAAACTGTTCGACTTCTACACAGGGTCTCAAATGTATCGTGAATTAGTGAATCAGTTCGCTCAGATGGCTCATGAACTGTTCAAACTGTTTGACTTCTACACAGGGTCTCAAATGAATCGTGAATTAGTGAATCAGTTCACTCAGATGGCTCATGAACTGTTCAAACTGTTTGGCTTCTACACAGGGTCTCAAATGAATCATGAATTAGTGAATCAGTTCACTCAGATGGCTCATGAACTGTTCAAACTGTTTGGCTTCTACACAGGGTCTCAAATGAATCGTGAATTAGTGAATCAGTTCGCTCATATGGCTCATGAACTGTTCAATCTGTTCGACTTCTACACAGGGTATCAAATGAATTGTGAATTAGTCAATAGGTTAACTGAGACAGCCCATGAACTGTTCAAACATTGAGTATACAAAAGAAATTTCACTTTCCTATTAATGCAACATCTCTAGTTCTACAATAATTCATTGATTTCAAGAAAATGTTTTCAATATCACCTCTGCACCAAAACACGGTGAAAACAGAGTGCCTCTGTGGGCCGTAGCAGCTGTTGTACATCAGATATTAATTGAGGTGTCTTTGGTGTCTCTCTTCCCAAAACCCTCAGAGATCTGATAACTTCCAGACATTGATCATGAGGTTTGTGAGAAGTATCAGAGAATCTGAGGTGCCTACATAAATAAGAGCAATCTGTTAGAAGTAAAGTCTGCAGCTCATCTTTTATTGATAGTCGCCTTCTTACCTTCAGCCCAGCGATAAGTCTCTTTGGCCCCGGTGTAGCTCGATAATCCCACAGCACTTGTGCAAAACTCACAACTCTCCTGAATCTTTCACAGTGTCATGTGAATTATAACTGGTCCCTGTGTCCCTGAAGTTCACATTGTTAGAGTATTTAAAGGTGCACACAGGATTTTTTCGAATTGCTACAATTTTTAACAAAAAATAAACGTAAACAAAATGTATATTTGGAAAAATGTACACTCAAATGAGATCTTGGTCGTCCCCAAGAAAAAGCTCATTTTACATATGGCGAACGCACATTTATGAGTGCTCCAATCCCTGGTGTCACATCTAATTCACACCAGGGTATCAGTGGTGCCAGTCCAGGCGAAACATCTAATTCAAGCAGGACACTGCCCGCTCCGTTCCTGGACCTGCTAGGACGCCAGTGTGTTCACACGAGATGATAGAAGCCAGATGCATTCGCAGCATTGATGAGGCTCCACTCACATCAGGTGTGCCTTATGATCCGCTGCCCAAATGAGGCTCATAAAGTTGCGTCTCTTCTCTCTCCAGCCCAGTCCAGTTGTGAGCCTGGCTGAAGGATGGCCCTAAGGGCCAGGGCAATGATGACGGGAGGGAGGGGTGGATCGTTCTGCCACATTCCCTTCCTCCCATGCCCCTATCCGAACACTGAGTGCAGAGCCGGAGTTTCAACTCTTTAGCCACCCACACAGGAAAGCTACTTCCTCAACCAGGCCCTACATTTGGAGTTGGCATATAGTGGAAACCTCTCCGAGCCAGCTAACCCCTGCAATGCACCTGGGCAGAGACAGAGAAAACATGGGTTAAACATGACAGCCTCAATCGACCGTAGGGTAAATGCTTCTATGCCACTTACCCTTTTGGTGGTTGGGAGGCTGTACCTACTGATTCTCCGTCCCGCTCCAGGCTTTCTATCTAACTGGCAAATGAGAGGGTGAGTAACATCACTGTTGGTGCCCAACTGCGCCGTCTCTGCCCACAAAAGTGCCAGCATTCTCCACCACTGTGTGTGTGGGTGTGACATCAGACCTCTGAGAGGCATTTATTGGAAATAAGAATAAACAATCACAATCCCAGCTCCAGTCCGGGGTGTGGGTCTGGCGACAAATCTTATTCGTGCCTAACACTACCCGCTCCGTTCCTGGACCTGCAAGGATGCCAGTTTGTGCATACAAGGACATAGAAGCAGGCTCCCTGAGGAGAGGCTTACTCTGTGTTTTAATGGCAGCATTGATGAGGCTCCACTCACATCAGGTGTGCCTTATGATCCGCTGCCCAAATGAGGCTCATAAAGTTGCGTCTCTTCTCTCTCCAGCCCAGTCCAGTTGTGAGCCTGGCTGAAGGATGGCCCAAAGAGGTGGGGCGACGATGAAGACAGGGAGGGGCGAGTGTTCGTTCCACCACACTAATTAAATAGAGTACATGAAGTATAGTCTATTTCATAATCACATTACATGACATGTATCTGCAGGATGTCCCACAAACATGTCTAGACCTACAGAGATGTACAAAGTTAATGATAAACATTCAATTTTATTAAATAATATCCATCAATTGGTCTGGTATCTCAGCGACGTTGACGTTGGCTACCACACCTGGAGATGCAAGTTTGAATCCAGAGTGTGCTGAGTGACTCCTAAGGCTTCCTAAGCAACCAAATTGGCCCGGTTGCTAGGGAGGGTAGAGTCACATGGGGTAACCTCCTTGGGGTCGCTATAATGTGGTTCTCGCTCTCAATGGGGCGTGTGGTGAGTTGTGCGTGGATGCCGCGGAGAATAGTGTGAAGCCTCCACACGCTAGGTTTCCGTAGTAACACGCTCAACAAGCCACGTGATAAGATGCACAGATTGACGGTCTCAGACGTGGAGGCAACTGAGATTCGTCCTCCGACACCTGGATTGAGGCGAGTCACTATGCCACCCTGAGTACTTGGAGCAAATTGGGAATTGGGCGTACCAAATTGCAAAGAAAAATTTTAATAATAATATCCATCAATGAGTCAATGTTCCTACATTACATGATAATAAAACACGTTTTGCAAACGTTTGCTGAGACAGGTGTTAAAAATACGGTTGTAAACCACAAATGCTGATATTGCAGCGTCACTTATTAAATTGGTTGCTAGGAGACATCTCTGGGGACAACTGAACACCTGCCAAGCTAACAAGAGGATTGCAGTTTTGTTTGTTTATACGTCATCCTCCGAGCATCAAGCAATGGAATGCCTCTATGGTCAAATGGTGCATTTAAGTCATGTCGGAATGATCGTATATACAAGTCGAGAGCACATAAACGTCACCATGAAGTCGTAATTATGAGTGGGAAACGCACAACTTTCTTTTAGCCCGACTTTCCGAGCTGGGGGCATGTTGACTTGAATGCACCAAGGCATCAGAGATATCAAGTCGTATTTCCCACATCCAACTTTAAATAGAACGCAGAATATTAGAGCTGTTCAGCCGTGACATCAATTTGTAGGTGAACCGGGAGGTAATATTCGCCATGGGCTCGCTGTAGATTTTCCTAGGGGGTTTTTAGAATGGCAGTTTTGGGTTTATGAGAGGTATAAAGTCTGAGATAAACAACATTACTTGAAGATACCTTTTTAAGATGTCATACTCACCACAAGCACGTGAGTATGCCTGCCCAATGAAATGGTCCTTATTTAGCAACTTGCTAGCAATGCTTTTTAAGACATATTTTAAAAACACAGCAACTTAAAATTTCATGTTTGAGGATTGTTTGTAATTTATGTTGTAGAACTAATAAATCCAAACCTGTCATTATAAAAACCCATAGCTAAAATGCTAATTATCCCTGTTTTTGGATGCAACCTAAACAGCTCCGGGGGGGGCGAACTGACCACCGGGAGAACCGGGACTTTCCCGAAGGGCCGGCCGCAAAACGGGGCTGAATGGGCCGCGATAAGCTGAAATGGGCCACCACGTTATGCAGAATGGGCCACAAAACGGCGCTGCAATATGCCGAATGGGGCAGCGATATACAGAAAAGGACAGCGACCCCCTCCTCACCCCCTCCCCCCCTTTAGGCCAGTTTCTGTGTAAAATCCCGGGGTAATTTCTCTTACCAGTCCGCCCCTGAACAGCTCAATGATTTTAAATAAATTTTCAATAAAATACGTTGTTCATGACGTATTACAAACAATGCATATTTTGTTTCCCATATCTGTTTGTGAGATTAGCTGGGAGCACTGACATTTCAAAATAAAAGTCCTCTGATTTTCGGAATAGTTTTCACTCCATAAAATGATTTTAAAAACTATTGGTCGATTATTGGATTTTCCCACCACTTTTGTTATTGGTAATGGCAAAATCCAATTTCGGTCGACTTCTACTGTGTAAATTGCTGGTTCTCGGCCAGAACAAGCAGCAAGGTGGACCAGATTTTATGATGATAAAAAAGTCTGCAAGACTAGCATTCACATAAAAGATCAGTATCTGCACGGGATAAGAGGAGACACTCAGAATACATCACATTTTCTGACTGAGTCTGTTCAATGAATATATAACTCCACTTTCCCACAAGGAGTTCTAGCCATCGTGGGACATCAGATACAGACTGAGCTAATAACAGCAGCTAAATAGCTTTTGCTTTCAATTCTGCATCTCACAAAGTGTTATTGAAATTAATTTTATAGTCTGTCATTTTCTTCTTGCACTCTTATAGTCACATACTTTTCACATGGTCATTTGCCCAGTAGACATAATATAAAATAGACCATCGATAATCTCATACAGTATGAATAATAAAAAAGAATAATCTGACCTGAGGTCAGCGTCCGAATACAAGGCGCAGTTGAAAGCCCTGTAGAATTGGTGCACTGAAAAGCATTCATGCAAAAAATGGATATCCACGAGCACGTGCCATCACTGAAAAAGATGGGCTCTCTGCCTCAGTACGATCAATACACACATCAGAATTCACAGCAGATGGCACTCGCACTTTCTCTGGCTTTATTTTGGGGGTAATGAGAGGTTGCAATGCACTGGGGGATGAACACACTTTAGACTTACTCTAGGTTAAGACTAATGGTGTGAAAAGTACTTCACAGAATAATCTCACTTTTGTTCTGTTTATTAATTCATGTAACATTTATAGATATATTTATACATGCAAATTCATTGTCATTCGTCTCCACGGGAATATTGAGGAGCCTTTTCACACAAAACGTGGATTTTTCACCACGATTTCTCACCAATAATTAACATTTTCAGTTCCAAGTCCATTTTATTTTTCTCTTGTACTTGGGCGATGCTGTGGTCAGGGATGGATTACCAACTGGGCCAATGGGGCCAGTGCCCAGGGGCCCTTGACTTTAAGGTTGCGCGATCCAGTTTGGCGCTCCCCCCTCTCGAAAACCCATCAAAAATGAAAACGAAAACCAACCACAACCTTTGGAGGGGGGGGCCCTTGGAGATAATTGGCCCCAGGGCCTTTGGAAGTCATAATCCGTCCCGGGATGTGGTACAGATGGCATCAGATAATATTAACATGGTACTTTAATCGATGCCATGACAGGTAGATAGATAGGAGGTACATAGCGATATGTACTCATGCTCTCACTCAGGTCCTGGACATCACACAAGAGAAGCTAATGGATCTGTGGAGTTTTATTGCCATTAAAAATTAAAAATCACCTCAGTCACACTCTGAAATCAACATAGGCGATAACCTGCCACTTCACAGAGAAGACAGTGACTTGCCGAGAGTCCTCAGGGTTGAGTGAGGTTTAACAAGTTATAACACTTCATTCTATTCCCAAACAAATGACACTTTTGTATAAAACTATTGGAATTTATGCATTTATGTTTATGGACAAAATCTCTGAACATGTGTAATAAAAGTAATAATAATAATAATAATAATAATCCTCTTTCTCCCAATTTGGAATGCTCAAGTCCCACTACTTAGTAGGTCCTCATGGTGGCGCGGTTACTCGCCTCAATCCGGGTGGCGGAGGACGAGTCTCAGTCGCCTCCGCTTCTGAGACCGTCAATCCGCGCATCTTATCACGTGACTCGTTGTGCATGACACCGCGGAGACTCACAGCATGTGGAGGCTCATGCTACTCTCCACGATCCACACACAACTCACCACACGCCCCATTGAGAGAACCACTAATCACCACCACGAGGAGGTTACCCCATGTGACTCTACCCTCCCTAGCAACCGGGACAATTTGGTTGCTTAGGAGACCTGGCTGGAGTCACTCAGCACGCCCTGGATTCAAACTCATCAATACTCGCTGAGCTACCCAGACTCCCATTCTGAACATGCATAATTAATATATTCCTATATATGTCATGTAAAGGCTGAAGCGACATGCTCTGATTGGCCGCTACTTCCTCTGCTGAAAACAGCACAACAAGCTGTTTAGCCATGAACACTCTTCAATAAGTTATAGAGGTCTTGCATGGGTTGAAAGACTCCACATGCTCTTGTAAAACACCGCTTAAGTGTGGGCTTAGACCTTTGAAAAGAACAACTATTAATAATACATGCACAATAAGGTCACAGCAAGCTATTAAACACTACGAACACAGTTTCAGATTCCCTGTTTGTTCCAAAGTATGTAGCGTTCTTGCCATGTTCCTCAGCTTGAGATATATTCATGATATATGTCCAATGGCAGATGTAGTGCAGACACGCTCATTATAAAGAAATCTAGATTAATTCGCAGTATCAGCATCCATAAACCTTTTTCGAGTCAATAGTTGCCGTGAAACCTTCCATCATTTGAGTGCACATATCCCCCGCATCATTATCGCAATCATCAGAGCAAATTAAGTGTAGAGCAACTCATCAGAGTGAAATTTATATAAAACATGCAGTCTGATTAGATGCCTTAAATCTGTGACAAGCAGTGTAATAGAGACGCCCGCGCTGCTAATCAACGATTTGTCACTGTGTACAACCAGGGTGAAATAAACAGACACCTTCATATCCCTTTAGATCTGCATGTCGTATCGTCTGCAATGGCGGGGTCAAGATAATGTGTGCATTTAATTGCCGATACACTTGATTACGTGCAAAATATTGAGGAGCTTGCCATAAAATGGAGCGTGCTGCTTTGCATTTTAAAAGGTTCCTCCTGCTGTTCAAGTCCATTAAAGTTTGACACACTGAGTCCAACAGATTTGTAGTTTAGTAAGTGTACAAGAGACTTGCCATAACTGAAAGACCAGCAGGTGTAATCTAGCTGAAATCAACTTATAGTGAAATTGGCACATTCGGCAAATTTTGCGGCCGACCCACCGGCCCGCTCTGTACTCCCAATAGCCAGTCCACCCCTGATCGGCCCTAAAGTGCATCGGCCAGGCGGGAAAATGCACGGTATGCCAGATTACCAGTCCAGCCCTGCTCTCACCCAACACGACAGACCTTCGAGATGAAATTCAAAGCATTGCACAAACCAGATCAGGCCAGAAACAAAGAGCCAACCAAATGCACAACCCTTCACAAGGTCAAAAATGGTAAATGATCTGCACTTACATAGCGCCTTTTAAACCTTAGCGTCTCATTCACACACCAATGATGGCAGAGCTGCCATGCAAGGCACTAGCCTCCATTGGGAGCAACTTGGGGTTCAGTGTCTTGCCCAAGGACACTTCAGCATGTGGAGTCATGTGGGCCGGGAATCAAACCACCAACCCTGCGATTAGTGGACAACCTGCTCTACCACCTGAGCCACAGCCGCCCCAAAAACCCTCAACTCAGAGCGGAACAGAACTGTTAGCACTACAAAAAGAAGCCAAAACAGCACAGCAGATTTGTGTTGCTGCCTCCTGCTGTTTGTAATAATGAACAAAAATGTAATTGTGAATGTTTGGCTGTTTTGCCGATGTAATGATCATTTTATGTAACGGAGTGATATATATCTTGTTTGTAAGCAGGGCGGTAGCAGGAAATTCTGGGCTCCATTCATATGAAAAAATACACTCTAAAATTTGCTGTGGGCCCCTAGAATTGTTACCAACTTTCACCCCATTAGCTTCAACCCTGTTGCTCTGGGAGGTAAACTCAGAGATTATTCAGCAGAGACGGGCCACTTCTATGTAAATGAATGGGAGAAATTGGAACGCTCAACGGATATAGAAAGGAAGTCCCGCTTACTGGTAAAAGAGCCAATCACCATTTAGATACAGACATCACCTGTCAATCAACTCTCGAACGTGCATGCACATTAGCTATACAAACTGGGAAAATTGTGTTTTTAGTAAATATGAGGTAAAGAAGAACAATTTATGATTCCAATATTATCAATGTTTAATTGCTGATTTGAAATATGTTCTTTGATTGTAATCTTGACCAACCATTTTTGAGATTTCGGTGTTCCCCCATTCAAGTAGATAGGACACTGGAAATAGCGTCCCAAAGATGACCGACAGTGGACTGACTTGCTTGAAACACTTTGGTAAACTGCTTCTTTTGTGAGTGTCTCACTGTAACCTGGATTTTGTGGACGCTGACTACCACACCTGAAGTTGTGAGTTCGAATCCAGGGCGTGCTGAGTGACTACAGCCAGGTCTCCTAAGCAACCAAATTGGCTCGGTTGCTAGGGAGGGTAGAGTCACATGGGGTAACCTCCTCGTGGTCACTATAATGTGGTTCTCACTCTCGGTGGGGCATGTGGTGAGTTGGGCGTGGATGCCGCGGAGAATAGCGTGATGCCTCCACACGCGCTACGTCTCCGTGGTAATGTGCTCAACAAGCCACGTGATAAGATGTGTGAATAAGATGCGGAGGCAACTGAGATTCGTCCTCCACCACCTGGATTCAGGCGAGTCACTACGCCACCACGAGGACTTAGAGAGCATTGAGAATTGGGCGTTCCATAATGGTGAGAAAAAATAAATAAATAAAAAAGAAAAGTTTTTGTGGTAATTAATATTATGCCACAAATGCTGTCGATAGAGCTTAACTTGTATTGATCCCGAAATATTCCTTTAAAAAAGAACAAAATACCTCATTGTACAGTTTTAACACATATTAATGTACAGCCATTGCTCATATTTAGTGTTTTGAACAAACGTATAGCCCTAAGGAGGTACCCAATGTCACGGTCTCGGCGAGTCCCCGGTTTGTTCTATTTGTGTTGACATTCTCCTCCTCATGTGTTTCAGGTGCAGCCGGCACGTGGAATTAGCGTCTCCATTGGAACCCTGATTGTTTCCATGGGAACGCTGATCATGCCAACTTTCAGCTGGCTGATGGCACTTGTCCCTTGTTTATTTCCTGCTTATTTTAACCCCACTCTCTCTAGTCTCATTTCTGACACCCGAGCCATATCTAGAGACCAGAGACTTATGGGTGGACTCTGTTGACTTAGTCTAATAGAAACCAACTAGCAAACCACCCAGAACTCCATGGAAACTGAGTCTGATCTCTTGATGATAATTGTGACTTATGTGAATTATGTGACTGTTGTGTGGCGCTAAAATTTTCTTCCAAACAGATGAGGTTTTTAAATGTAATGCTCTATCGATTTTTAAATCAACCAAACCGACCTCCCTACCCTTAACACTATAGTGTCAGAAAAACAAGCATGAGATAAAAAACACAATCACGTTAATTTGTAGTGCTTCCGGGACACTCTTTTGACGACTCGCGTGCTCTTCAGGACTCAGATCTCTGTCCTTTACATCACAAGTGCAACGCTCTATCAGGTGTCTCCGACATGGGAGGCGGGTGCGCTAACATGGAGGCTAAAGGCTACAGCCCCTAGGGTCAGTCACTAGTGCACCTCTTGAGGCCAGGAGAGTGAGGTTTATGCACATTACACAATCACTATCTATCAGCTGGCCACTGTTACACTCACCCCCCTAAACATAACTCCCATCCGGGTCACGGCACCATTGTGATGCTCCTGTTCTACCCACTCCATATGGGACTCAAACCAGCATCTCCGGCATGGAAGGCGGGTGCGCTAACATGGAGCCCTAGCGTCAGTCACTAGTGCACCTCTTGACAGCTATCTATCAGCTGAC
>NC_068318.1:31356264-31373764 GCF_025860055.1 Xyrauchen texanus
CAAACCCACATACACACACACACCCCTACACACTCACACACAAACCCAAACACACAACCCCCCCACACACACAAACCCACATACACACACAACCCCCCCCCACAAAAACCCACATACACACACACCCCCACACACACACACAAACCCAAACACACAACCCCCCCACACACACAAACCCACATACACACACACACACCCCTACACACACACACACACACACAAACCCACATACACACACACACCCCTACACACACACACACAAACCCAAACACACAACCCCCCACACACACACAAACCCACATACACACACAACCCCCCCCACAAAAACCCACATACACACACACACACACCCCCAAACACAAACCCACACACACACACACACCCACACAACCCCCCCGCACACAAAACCACATACACACACATAACTCCCCTCACCCCCCACACACACACAAACACACATATACACACACACACACAACCCCCCCCACAAACCCACATACAGCCCCCACACACAAACCCACATACACCCCCCAAACACAAACCCACACAACCCCCACACACACAAAACCACATACACACAAATAACCCCCCTTACCCCCCCACAAACACCCACATATACACACACACACACACACACACACACACACACACACAAACCCACATACACACACAACCCCCCACAAACCCACATACACACACAACCCCCCCACACAAACCCACATACACACACACACCCCCCACACACACATACCCAAACACACAACCCCCCACACACACAAACCCACATATACACACATAACCCCCTCACCCCCCCACAAACACCCACATATACACACACACACACACACACACACAAACCCACATACACACACAACCCCCCCCACAAACCCACATACACACACAACCCCCCCACACAAACCCACATACACACACACACACCCCCACACACACATACCCAAACACACAACCCCCCACACACACAAACCCACATATACACACATAACCCCCCTCACCCCCCCACACACACCCACATAAACACACACACACAAACCCACACACACACAACCCCCCCCACACACACACACACTGTGTGTTAAGCACCTTTTTGTGCATTGTCTTCCCATGTATATTGAAGAATATACTGATCATATTGTTGCATTTGGGCTCTTTTGAATCGGGCTAGTCTGCTGTAAGTCATGTCATGTTCTATATTATATGCATGTTTCCGGAAGTAATAAGGAAAAAGGTGACAAAAAGACACTTCTGTTTATTATATTTGTGTGTCAGTGGGAATTTCATACACAAAAACTCACTGCAGTTTGACCTCCGAGTGAAACAAATGTGCCCTTTCCAACGATATACAACACATGGCGATCTCATCTTTTTATGGTTTTACCAACTCTAAATATAATTCAATGTTTTTATTTTTTTATTACAACGTTTTAAACAATTTTCTTTTACCACTGCTGCCATCAAGAGCCAGTTTCAGCCAATGGGTACAGTACTTTGGACTTATGGGACTCTGGAATAAAATATACCCATAAAATGCGTCACGAAAGTCATTTGATGTTGACAAAACACACTTAAGGAGTGAAGACACAAGTTGTCAACAATAAACAATTTTTATAAGATGTATTTTTTCTTTCAAGTGGCACAAAAAAAGCACATGCTGTAATCGCAACTTCACAGAAGTTCATAAAACTTCTCAAAAACCTTTTTTTTAACGCATGTGTGTACACAACAATAACACTAGTATAGCAGATCAACGCACTGTCCAACTCAAACATTTATTTAAATGCAGTTATTCAATCTTCTATGCTTTAAATAGTCGATTTAGTTCGGCTAAAATCCCATTAAACGTAATACTGACCACTGAATCTTCAAAGGAGAACGTGACGTTACAAAGTTTCATTTCAAAAGAATATTTACAGCCAGTGAATGTCATTATACACACCTTAGAAACTCGTACTAGTGCATCAAATTTCTGGACAATAAATGTTTTATGTACTGTACAAAAAGAGAAAAACGTGGACGGAGCGTTCCTCTTCAGCCGCTGACAGTCTCTCGGACGGGTTCCCTTAATGCACTGTGAATGTTAATGTCCCTAAACTGGACGAGGCCTCCGTCAGTCCATCAGTCGTACTGGATTAGTCCGGTACAGCTTCATATGAAATACTCTTTTTGGTTATCACTGATCATGTTCTGTGAGTTTGGATCCATGGTAAACGGCATTTCAGGACTGTCTTCAGCTTTCGCTCCTTTGGGCTCTTGAGTCTGAAACGCTTCTTTCCGTCGGTACAAGAACCGCGCCATCACGGCAAGCACGGCGAGACTCACAAATATCACAACGGCAATGACCCCTGAAAAACAGCACAGTGACAGGTCAAATACTTTATATACTTTTTAAAGTTTATGACAAAGGCTGGGAATCTTTATGACGTTTGTTTCCATTAACGGTTCTTGAACATCTGAATTCCACTTTAAATATTAAATACAGAGTATTAAACTGCTCAACTTAAATGTGTTACTGCGACTGAATCTACAACTCCACAGCAACAGAAATGGTTTAATCTGAGTTAAACATACAGTAAAAATGATCATTATCTGTGTAATGACCCCCCTCACTCTCTGAATTGCTTCATTGGATTGAATCAGTCAAATGACTCACTCTTTGAATTGCTTCGTTGGATTGAATCAGTCAAATGACTCACTCTCTGAATAGCTTCTTTGGTTTGAATCAGTCTAATGACTCACTCTCTGAATCGGTTAATTGATTGTTTCACTCTAATGACTCACTCTCTGAATTGCTTCATTGGTTTGAATCAGTCTAATGACTCACTCTCTGAATTGCTTCTTTGGTTTGAATCAGTCTAATGACTCACTCTCTGAATTGCTTCTTTGGATTGAATCAGTCAAATGACTCACTCTCTGAATTGCTTCATTGGATTGAATCAGTCAAATGACTCACTCTCTGAATTGCTTCATTGGTTTGAATCAGTCTAATGACTCACTCTCTGAATTGGTTTACTGGTTTTAAATCAATCTAATTACTGAATCGGTTCATTTATTTGAATCAGTCTAATGACTCACTCTCTGAATTGCTTCATTGGTTTGAATCAGTCTAATGACTCACTCTCTGAATTGCTTCTTTGGTTTGAATCAGTCTAATGACTCACTCTCTGAATCGGTTTACTGGTTTTAAATCAATCTAATTACTGAATCAGTTCATTTATTTGAATCAGTCTAATGAGCCGCTCCCTCCCCGAATCAGTTCATTGGTTTGAATCTGTCTAATTACTCACCTGTTCTTTAAAATAGCTAATTGGATTATATCAGTCAAATGACTCACTTTCAATCAGTTCGTTGGATTGATTCAGTCTAATGACTCACTCTCTGAATTGCTTCATTGGTTTGAATCTGTCCAATGACTCGCCCGTTCTCTAAATTAGTTAATTGGATTGTATCAGTCTAATGACTCACTCTCTGAATCGGTTTACTGGTTTGAATCAGTCTAATGACTCACTCTCTGAATTGCTTCATTGGTTTGAATCTGTCCAATGACTCGATCATTCTCTAAATTAGTTCATTGGATTGTATCAGTCTAATGACTCACTCTTAATCAGTTAATTGGATTGATTCACTCTAATGACTCACTCTCTGAATCTGATCGTTCTTTTTAATTAGTCTAATGACTCGTTTACACTCGGAATGGTTTCATTTGTATGAATCAGTCTAATGACTAACTCTTTATTGGTTTTCCTCAGTATAATGACTCACTTACGAATCAGTCTATTGCCTCACTCTCTGGATCAGTTCATTGGTTTGAATCACTTGAATGAATCGCTCACTCTGAATCAGTTCATTGTCTTGAATCAGTCTAATGACTTGTTCACACCCTGAATTGGTTTATGGGATTGAATCAGTCTAATTACTCGATATCTCCCTGAATCAGTATTGGTTTGAATCACCCTAATGACTCACTCCTTGTATCTAATGACTCTCTCTCACTGTATGAGTGCATTAGTTCATTTGGTTTGAATCATTCAAATGATTCACATGCTCTCTGAATCGGGTACTGACTTGCTCATTCAGCAGCAAGCATTAAAAGAATTGTTAAGTGGAAAAGGAATCAGAACTGTTCTAAATGATTCCCATCCCTAGTTATGACTCAATTACATTTCCACATTTTTGGTATATTTAAAAATATGAAATGAATGATGTGCATGAATGATGAAAGTTTATAGAGTCAATCTTCATTGAAATTAGTGCAAACAAAATTCCTGTTGAATAAAGTTACATTGACTAAACAGAATGAAGGATTCAGGAGCCAAATTAATTTGTGCTACATCACGACTCAACTTGCCATTGAATCGTGAGTAACTGAACAGATGCTTTTAGCAGCACTTAAGCAGAGAATAGATGTTTTTGAAAGATGACGTGATAACTTCACTGCAACAGCTGCTGGACAAGATAAGCAACAAATCATAGCGGATAAGTCCAAATGTTTCTGAAAGAGTCGAATGACCACAGAGCTCAGTTCAGACCCTACACTGATACCATGCCACAATCAATAGTAATTTAGAGACCACTGTCTGGAGCTGTTAAAGGGATAGTTCAATACTGACAATCGTTGAACTAGTCCTTTAAATACAGTGTAACAATAAGGTTGAAATAGTTGTGCATTCTAATTTTTGCGTTTCCTTGCAATAAATTTTGGACAAATTTTGCGTTCCCTCGCAATAAATTTTACGTTCCCTCGCAATAAATTTTGGACAAATTTTACGTTTCCTCGCAATAAATTTTGGACAAATTTTGCGTTCCCTCGCAATAAATTTTGCGTTTCCTCGCAATAAATTTTACGTTCCCTCGCAATAAATTTTGGACAAATTTTACGTTTCCTCGCAATAAATTTTGGACAAATTTTATGCGTTCCTCATAATAAATTTTATGCGTTCCCTACGTAATAAATTTTGTCAGTTTTCTCTCATAATAAATTTTGTGCTCACAATAATTTTGCGTTTCCTCGTAATAAATTTTATGCGTTCCTCTCAATAAATTTTGTGTTCCTACGTAATAAATTTTGCGTTCCCTCGCAATAAATTTTGTGTTTCCTCGCAATAAATTTTGCGTTTCCTCGCAATAAATTTTGCGTTTTCTCGCAATAAATTTTACGTTCCCTCGCAATAAATTTTGCGTTTCCTCGCAATAAATTTTGGACACATTTTGCGTTCCCTCTCAATAAATTTTACGTTCCCTCGCAATAAATTTTGGACAAATTTTGCGTTCCCTCGCAATAAATTTTACGTTCCCTCGCAATAAATTTTGGACAAATTTTACGTTTCCTCGCAATAAATTTTGGACAAATTTTGCGTTCCCTCGCAATAAATTTTGCGTTTCCTCGCAATAAATTTTACGTTCCCTCGCAATAAATTTTGGACAAATTTTACGTTTCCTCGCAATAAATTTTGGACAAATTTTGCGTTCCCTCGCAATAAATTTTGCGTTTCCTCGCAATAAATTTTGCGTTTCCTCGCAATAAATTTTGGACACATTTTGCGTTCCCTCGCAAAAAATTTTGCGTTCCCTCGCAATAAATTTTGTTTCCTCGCAATAAATTTTGCGTTCCCTCGCAATAAATTTTGTGTTTCCTCGCAATAAATTTTGCGTTTCCTCGCAATAAATTTTGCGTTTTCTCGCAATAAATTTTGGACACATTTTGCGTTCCCTCTCAATAAATTTTGCGTTCCCTCGCAATAAATTTTGTTTCCTCGCAATAAATTTTGCGTTCCCTCGCAATAAATTTTGTGTTTCCTCGCAATAAATTTTCGTTTCTCTAATAAATTTTACGTTCCTCTCAATAAATTTTGCGTTTTCTCGCAATAAATTTTACGTTCCCTCGCAATAAATTTTGTGTTTCCTCGCAATAAATTTTGCGTTTCCTCGCAATAAATTTTACGTTCCCTCGCAATAAATTTTGCGTTTTCTCGCAATAAATTTTGCGTTTCTGCAATAAATTTTGCGTTCCCTCTCAATAAATTTTGCGTTCCCTCGCAATAAATTTTGTTTCCTCGCAATAAATTTTGTGTTTCCTCGCAATAAATTTTGCGTTTCCTCGCAATAAATTTTGCGTTTTCTCGCAATAAATTTTACGTTCCCTCGCAATAAATTTTGCGTTTCCTCGCAATAAATTTTTCGTTTCCTCGAAAATAAATTTTGCGTTCCCTCGCAATAAATTTTGCGTTTCCTCGCAATAAATTTTACGTTCCCTCGCAATAAATTTTGCGTTTCCTCGCAATAAATTTTACGTTCCCTCGCAATAAATTTTGCGTTTCCTCGCAATAAATTTTGCGTTCCCTCGCAATAAATTTTGCGTTCCCTCTCAATAAGTTTTTGCGTTTCCTCTCAATAAATTTTGCGTTCCCTCGCAATAAATTTTGCGTTCCCTCGCAATAAATTGTGCGTTTTCTCGCAGTAAATCTTGGACAATTTTTGCGTTCCCTCTCAATAAGTTTTGCTTTCCCTTGCAATAAATTTTGCATTTACTTGCAATAAATTTTGTATTTACTCACAATAAATTTCGCTTTCCCTCATAATAGCTTTGTTTTTTGTATAGAATGGTTAAAGCTATTGCAAGGGAATGCAAAACTTTGTAAAGATACATTTCCTCTCTGTCCTCTAAAGGCTCCTTAATGTTCCTAGTCTTCTGAATTCATACTTTAACTTTGTGTGAGCAACAGACCCAAATTAATGTCGTTATTCATTGAAAATCTTTCCATCCACTGTAGCTCAAAAATCACATTCGTGCATGCACATTTTCAAACTTCCTGCTTCAAAGACCTTGTCAATGCCACCAGATGCCATTTGTGCTCATGTTTTCTCTTTATGAAACTTTTATGGCTATTCTTTGTTATTTTTTGAGGCTTTACAGTCGCTGTATGCTTTCATTTTATGCCAAACAGCAGCTCAGAAATGTTTCAAAATAAATTTCAGAAAAAATTACATGAGGGTGAGTAAATAATGACATCATTTTAATTATTTTAGTGAACTATTCTTTAAAGACCAAAGCATAAACATCCAGCTGAAAAAAGTAGAAAGCAGCAACAATGCTGAAAGTAAGAAACAGAAATAAGTGTAGACAACATGCTCAGATGAGGAATATTTTCTCTATTTTCCAGAAGAAAGTACATCAATTTACCTCCAATCAAAGCAGAGTCACTGTTGAGTGCATTGACTATCGGTTCACCAGTCCCTACAGAACCCAAATGATCTACAGCAGAGAGAGAAAGACAGACAGATAGATAGACAGAAATACAGAAAGAACATCAGAGAGAATCAAGCACTTATCGCTTGCAGGTCGCGGCTCATTGAATGCACTGCTGCTCTATGAAAGAGCAATGATGCACCGACGCAGCAGCAATTGAGAAACTATTATGCAAATGAATCTCTCTCACATAGATTAATACTGTTATCAGCATTTCTAATCATTATTTCTCTAACTTAATTAGCACTGAAGAGATACTCTGTGAGGCATCTATAAAAGTGAAATTCAGGCTGAAAGATGGGACAAACTAGGGAGAGGTTAGAGCCTGAGAAAGACTGAAAGTCCAAGATTTTTGTGTTCATATTGGCTGAGTGTATGACAAGACTTCTATAACCTCATGCTAGAATCATACTGTACACAAGTGCATGGGGCTATATGCAAACCCCAAATGCACGTGCACTCCAACACATTGCACGTGCACAGTCCTGTTTTACATGGTCTGCACTTATATAACGCCTTTTTAAGCCTTAACGGTATTCAAAGTGCTTTACACTGCGACTCATTCACCCATTCTTTTACACACACACACACACACACACACACACACACACACACACACACACACACACACACACACACACACACACACACACACCAATGGCAGCAGAGCTGCAATGTAAGGCGCTAGCCTGCCATTGGGAGCAACTTGGGGTTCAATGTCTTGCCCTAGTACACTTCGGCATGTGGAGTCATGTGGGCCGGGATTCGAACCACCAACCCTGCGATTAGTGGACGACCCGCTCTACCAACTGAGCACATACTTAAAAAATATGACATAAATCTCATGTGATGCATGCACATACATAGTTGGACATTGTAGGTAGACAAAAGTAGAAAAAAGTCCACAATGCTAAAAGTGATTGAAATTGAAGAAACATTCATTTGCGTATGAGTATGTTTGTTGGCCTAACCTCAAGATGTTTACATTTGCAGTAAACCGATATGGGTCGATACGACTATTATTGACTCAAAATTCCCAAAAATGGCTGTTGGTTCATTTTGGAACTGATGCAATGGCAAAAAACACTTCTGTTCTTGCACAATAGCCATTCTCAAAAATGGCCAAATATCAGCCGATTAAACAGCTTGGACGATATATTGGTCTACCACCAATGCAAACAAGGCTATATTCAAACAGTGATCTGTTGAAGGGTGTTTGACAGTCTCACCTGACAGAGAATGAGTCGTTTCAGCTGCGTAGGGATTGGACGGTAAAGACGAGCCGCAGCTGGATTCTGTCAGCGTTCCTGTGACTATGACAGGACTCGTGTCTGGATACAGAAGAGCCGCTTTCAATGGCGAGATTGAGTTAAACTGAACGACTGACAAACAGCCGGTGAAACCCAAAGAATTCAGACGAGCGATTTCTGGATCCAGCTCAACAGATTCTGTGAACAAGCAGAGACATATCTGTGCATTATTACAAATGAGATATTATTTATATCTTTAATTGTTTCTCCAAGACAGCAATGAGATTAAATTGAGAACAAATATTCTCTAAGACAGATTCAACACCCTTTTTATCACACCTAAGTAGCTGATGAGTACTAAAGTTCAAAAGTACCTTTACTTTCTTTACTCATCCAGAGGGCTAAATGACCCAACCAGAGCGCTAAATGACCCAACCAGAGGGCTAAATGACTCAACCAGAGGGCTAAATGACCCAACCAGAGGGCTAAATGACCCAACCAGAGGGCTAAATGACTCAACCAGAGCACTAAATGACCCAATCAGAGGGCTAAATGACCCAATCAGAGGGCTAAATGACTCAACCAGAGGGCTAAATGACTCAACCAGAGGGCTAAATGACCCAACCAGAGGGCTAAATGACTCAACCAGAGCGCTAAATGACTCAATCAGAGGGCTAAATGACCCAACCAGAGGGCTAAATGACTCAAATAGAGCGCTAAATGACTCAACCAGAGCGCTAAATGACTCAACCAGAGGGCTAAATGACTCAACCAGAGGGCTAAATGACTCAACCAGAGGGCTAAATGACTCAACCAGAGCGCTAAATGACTCAACCAGAGGGCTAAATGACTCAACCAGAGGGCTAAATGACTCAACCAGAGCGCTAAATGACTCAACCAGAGGGCTAAATGACCCAATCAGTGGGCTAAATGACTCAACCAGAGGGCTAAATGACTCAACCAGAGGGCTAAATGACCCAACCAGAGGGCTAAATGACTCAACCAGAGCGCTAAATGACTCAATCAGAGGGCTAAATGACCCAACCAGAGGGCTAAATGACTCAAATAGAGCGCTAAATGACTCAACCAGAGCACTAAATGACTCAACCAGAGGGCTAAATGACTCAAATAGAGCGCTAAATGACTCAAATAGAGCGCTAAATGACTCAACCAGAGGGCTAAATGACTCAACCAGAGGGCTAAATGACTCAACCAGAGCGCTAAATGACTCAACCAGAGGGCTAAATGACTCAACCAGAGGGCTAAATGACTCAACCAGAGCGCTAAATGACTCAACCAGAGGGCTAAATGACTCAACCAGAGGGCTAAATGACTCAACCAGAGCGCTAAATGACTCAACCAGAGCGCTAAATGACTCAACCAGAGGGCTAAATGACTCAACCAGAGGGCTAAATGACTCAACCAGAGGCTAAATGACTCAACCAGAGGGCTAAATGACTCAACCAGAGGGCTAAATGACTCAACCAGAGCGCTAAATGACTCAACCAGAGCGCTAAATGACTCAACCAGAGGGCTAAATGACTCAACCAGAGCGCTAAATGACTCAACCAGAGTGCTAAATGACTCAACCAGAGGGCTAAATGACTCAACCAGAGCGCTAAATGACTCAACCAGAGGGCTAAATGACTCAACCAGAGGGCTAAATGACCCAAATGAGTAAAACGCAAATGAGTAATACTCAAAAGTGAGAGATATGTAGTTGCATAAATGAGAAACGAAATCACAATTACAAGAAAGTCGCAATTGCGAGATATAAAGTCACAATTATGAGTCCAGAGGGCTAAATGACTCAACCAGAGGGCTAAATGACTCAACCAGAGGGCTAAATGACACAACCAGAGGGCTAAATGACTCAACCAGAGGGCTAAATGACACAACCAGAGGGCTAAATGACTCAACCAGAGGGCTAAATGACCCATGAGAGAAAAACACATGATATAGTTTCGTAGCATGGTAGTTGACAATTAATATAGCTAAGAACATTTATTTTTCAACATTAAGATCTTAGGTAAAACATTTATGGAAGCCAGATCTCACTAGGGATAAAGCGGGAATAAAAAAAGATAATTCTGCCGTTTTACCTTGAAGTTGCTACTTTGTTTTTTGTAATTGTGAGTTTAAATCTCACATAAAGTCACAATTACTAGAAAGTCGTGATTGCACGTTACTAGTAATAAATTGCAAAAAATAAGGTCTCAATTATGAGAAAGAGTCGCAATTGAGAAAAAAATCTCAATAATGACAAATGAAGTCACAATTTTGAGAAATAGTCACAATTATGTGAAATGAAAATGCAAATGAGTAATACTCAAAAGTGAGCGATATGTAGTTGCATAAATGAGAAACGAAATCACAATTACAAGAAAGTTATAAATTAAGATATAAAGTCACAATTATGAGAAAAATGTTAGCAATTGCAAGATATAGTCATAATTAAGGGAAATAGTCACAATTACGATAAATAGTCACAATTATGATAAATAGTCACAATTACGATAAATAGTTGCAATTACAAGAAATAGTCACAATTACGATAGTCACAATTATGATAAATAGTTGCAATTACAAACAATAGTCGCAATTATGATAAATAGTCACAATTACAAGAAATAGTCACAATTATGATAAATAGTTTTAATTACAAAAATAGTCACAATTACGATAAATATTCACAATTAAAAGAAAGTCACAATTACGATAAAAAGTCACAAGTAAAAGAAAGTCACAATTATGATAAACAGGCACAATTACAAGAAAGTCACAATTGTGATAGTTTCAATTACAATAAATAGTCGCAATTACGATAAATAGGCACAATTAAAAGAAATAGTAAATTACAAGAAATAGTCGCAATTACAAGAAATAGTCACAATTACGATAAATTGTCAATTACAACAAATAGCAAATTACAAGAAATAGCCAATTACAATAAATGGGCGCAATTACAAAAAATAGTAAATTACAAGAAATATCCGCGATTACAATAAATTGTAAATTACAATAAATAGTCAATTTCAAGAAATAGTCATGATTACAATAAATAGTCAATTACAATAAATAGTCAATTTCAAGAAATAGTCACGATTACAAGAAATAGTAAATTACAATAAATAGTCGCAATTACAAGAAATAGCCATGATTACGATAAATAGTCCGTTACAATAAATAGTCAATTACAAGAAATAGACACAATTACAATAAATAGTCACAATTACGATAGTCACAATTACGATAGTCACAATTATGAGAGTCACAATTATGTGAAATAAAGTTGCAATTACAAGAAATATTCACAATTATGATTGAGATGCTATTAACATAAATTAAGTAATAATTATGTGAAACAAAGTTGCTATTGCAAGAAAGTCACAATTGTGAGAAAAAGATACTGCAAGATAAAAAGTCGTAATTATGAGAAATAATGTTGAAATTGTGAGATATTAAGTCAGTTATGAATTTCTTTTTTTCCACAATTCTGACAAACTTAAATAACTGTGAAGTTACAATGGCGAGAAATACCATAACGATCGTGATTGTCTTTTTTCCCCCTGTGGCAGGATCAAGAAACCATAAAAATAACATAAAGAGAGACTGAGACCAGTGAAAATGCTTTCATTTTGCATATTTTTTTTATTTCATTACAAACTATAGCAAGACAAATTGCACGAAATGTTTTAACTGAGTAACTGACACGAATTTGAGATTTTCTTCTGGTCTGGCATGAAAGCCGATGATGATGTTATTCGGCATGATTTGAGAACATTCCAGAGAATATCTGTTGTGCATTGAATTAATCTTAAGAAGTACAAATACTCAATGTAGTTTCACCATTAATGCAAGCTGATAAAACTGCATGCATAGAAATTATATTAGACATTTTCATAATATTCTATTTCTGTATTATTATACATTATATTATATTATATATCCGTACAAAAAAAATATCTTCATTTGCATTTTCACTTTTGCAACTTTGAACCGAAGCTTGAACAGGTCTGATTTTTCAGGATCACTGCATATGTTTCACATTTGATTTATTATTCATTACGAGTCGATCGTTGGCCATGATCGATAGCAGTGTTTTCTGGAAATAACAGCGAGTCTACTGTCTTACCAGCGCTCTGATTCTGCAGCGACACATGATCCAAATGTGTTCTGTGTCACGTGTGTTAGTATGATAAAGGTCATATAAATGCACCTGAGAATACTTCACTCTATAAACTGCTGCATCGACCGTACTGCATTAAAACAAAACTGAATTCAGCTCATAATGGTCTCTGGGTACCTAAAAACGACTGCTGTTGGAGATGCAGAATAAACACAACCGGACTCCAATGAGCAGGAATATAAGCATACTGTATGTAATCATTAAAACAATATAAAAGCTCTATATGTTCTCCATCATATCATACATAATATATTAACACAGTAATGAAAATCATCCAGTCTGAAATCATTATGACAAACATCTGCATGAATTAAAGGCAATACAAATATTACTATCAGGCATACTTACAATCGCACTTTACAAATGTACTTCACAATGTAAATAAAACATTTCTTTCACATTATAGTGATATTATTGAGACTTTTCGCAATATAGAGAGTTTGGGTGTAAATTTGCTTAATTGTCATGAAAATAGTGATACAGTGCAAAATATCTTAATGTTTCTAAAAATAAGATTCTCCTCTGCATGCTTCGCATCTTCAAACATCTGTTCAATTATTTATTAATTTAATGTTTTATTCATCTATTTTAGTTTTACAACCAGAGAACCATGTAATGTGCTGCAGGTCTTATTTTTAGACATAAAAAATTCAACCTGACCCATTTACAGTCTCCCTGACATCATTAACAACATGCAAAGTCAATATTAGTTTTATCTGGAGTAAATAGACTAAACTGCACTACATCACACTGGCTAAGAGCTCGTCTGACCGCACAAACAACCTTCTGATGCATCAGTCGCAATTACAAGAAATGAAGTAATAATTATGAGAAACAAAGTAATTAATTACGAGAAATGGTTGCGATTACAAGAAATAGTCACAATTATGAGAAATAGTTGCAGTTATGAGAAATAGTTGCAATTATGATAAATAGTCGCAATTACAAGAAATTAAGTAATACTTATGAGAAATAAAGTAATTAATTATGATAAATAGTTGCAATTTCAAGAAATTAATACATAATTGTGAGAAATAAAGTAATTAATTATGAGAAAGTCACAATTACGATAAATAGTCACAATTACGACAAATAGTCACAATTACGATAAACAGTCACAATTACGACAAATAGTCACAATTACGATAGTCGCAATTACAAGAAATGAAGTAATAATTATGAGAAATAAAGTAATTAATTACGAGAAATAGCTGCAATGACAAGAAATAGTCACAATTACGATAAATAGTTGCAATTACGGTAAATAGTCACAATTACGTTAAATAGTTGCAATTACCAAAAATAGTCACAATTATGATAAATAGTCGCAATTAAAAGAAATAGTCACAATTACGATAGTCGGAATTATAAGAAATTAAGTAATAATTATGAGAAATAAAGTAATTACAAGAAATAGTCACAATTTAGAGAAATAGTTGCTATAACGATAAATACTTGCAATTATGAGTAATAGTCGCAATTTCAAGAAATTAATAAATAATTGTGAGAAATAAAGTAATTAATTATGAGAAAGTCACATTACGATAGTCACAATTATGATAAAAAGTCACAATTACAAGAAATAGTCACAATTACAATAGTCGCAATTATAAGAAATGAAGTAATAATTATGAGAAATAAAGCAATTACAAGAAATAGCTATAATTATAAGAAATAGTCACAGCTATGATAAATAGTCGCAATTACAAGAAATAAAGTAATGAATTACGAGAAATAGTTGCAATGACAAGAAATAGTCACAATTACGATAAATAATCGCAATTACAAGACATAATCAATTACGATAAAAATGTCGCAATTACAAGAAATAGTCAATTACGATAAATAATCACAATTACAAGAAATAATCAATTATGATAAAATGTCGCAATTACAAGAAATAGTCACGATTACGATAGTCACAATTATAAGAAATTAAGTAATAATTATGAGAAATAGTCGCAATTACAAGAAATAGCTATAATTATAAGAAATAGTCACAACTACGATAAATAGTCGCAATTACAAGAAATAGTCACAATTATGATAAAGTTGTTAATAATGAATCATATGTATTAATAATCAGCTTCTTACAGACATTTCTGCATCCTTTATGGTTGTAAAACCACTAAAAGGAATATAATAATTATACATAATGGCCACTTATTGAAATCTTCCATTGCATCTCGTTGAGGTCAGCACACGGTTATAACTCACACATTTGCTCCTTTAAATAAAACATTGAAAAAAGTATTGTGGTTATATTTGGAAAGGAATACTAGTTTATTATTTATTGAATACGGCACAGTACCTACTATATACTGCATACTGCATACTATTTTTAGAAGTAGCATGTGAAGCAAGACATTCTGCAAAGATAAATGTTTCAAATAGTATTCTAACAGTGTCTTTGGAAGTCCCAAATATTACAAAATAAAATGTGTGAAGCATGAGATAAATATTGCATTTGCATTCGTCACACTGAAAATGGGGGTCTATTCAACAGGACTGCGTTGTGGGATAAGTGTTATGTATACCCTGTCTTGTTCCACCGTTGCCCTTTTGTTTACCATTTTTGTCACTTTTGTACTCCTTAGTTTTCACTTTTGTCCCTTTTGTAGCTCCACAGTCTTCTTGTTAGCGTTCGGTGTTCTCAGTCATTGTTTTCACCTGTCCTCATTAGTTTGCCATTTGCTTCTGTTTGTCATCTTGTTATCTTGTTTTGAGTTCTGTTTGTTCATTGGCCCCTTTGTCCCTTGTTCATGTATTTATACCCCGGTTTTTGGTTCAGTCCTTGTCTATTGTTGAATGTTTGTGAATGTTGTTACCCCTGGTCTGTGTTCCCTGCCCGAGTTCTCTATTTATGTTTATTTCCCCACTGAGGGTTTTCCTTTGTGTTTTTATTAACAATAAAGTAAGCTGCATTTGGATCCTCAACCTTCGTCTGCCTTCATTGCCTTACATTCGTGACAATAAGTGTACTGCACATTTTTGGCAACAGTAGCAAATTATCCTGGTGTTTCATATTTACCATAATATTATTCACATTCTGAATTTAACCATGGCTAAAAAATGACATTACAGGGATAAACTCTTTGCTGATTTTGTGTAATTACAGTTCCTACAAGTCTTTTTGTTTGTTTTGTTTTTTATCAGCTCAAGGATTTTTTAAAATATTATTTCATAGAGTGGCCCGGGAAGCGCAGCGAGTATTGACGCTGACTATCACACTCGGAGTCGTGAGTTCGAGTCCAGGGCATGTTGAGTGACTCCAGTCGGGTCTCCTAAGCAACCAAATTGGCCCGGTTGCTAGGGAGGGTTGAGTCACATGGGGTAACCTCCTTGTGGTCGCTATAATGTGGTTCTCGCTCTCGGTGGGGCGTGTGGTGAGTTGTGCGTGAATGCCGCGGAGAGTAGCGTGACGCCTCCACGCGCGCTACGTCTCCACGGTAACACGCTCAACAAGCCACGTAAAAAGATGCGCGGATTGACAGTCTTGGACACGGAGGCAACTGAGATTTGCCACTACGCCACCACGAGGACTTAGAGCGCATTGGGAATTGGGCATTCCAAACTGGGGAGAAAAAGGTTGGTTTTGTATGTCTTTATTCCCGTGTCTTTAGGGCTCTATAATCTTGAGCGCACAAAAAAACCGCAGCGCTGTGTGCAATGTTTATACAATTTTCGTGCCAGCACATGGCTCAAGTGGGCATGGGTAGGAGTGTTTGCACTGTCTGTGGGTATATGCGCATAAACTGTGGGTGTATTGTGTGTTAATGAAGTGGTGCAAACCCCAATTTGATATTTTCCCATGGAACAGGCCATTGTGCTAAAATGTTTCAGTAGCACGTCTGTTTTCAGCGCAAAGTCTAAACTCAGTTCCTGCATTTGCAGTTTGGAGATTCCACCAGCAGGTGGCGATAAAGTGCATGTCCAAAATATAGTGGAACAATAGGATGCAGATGGTGCAATAACTGGAGAAGAACCTCCGAATTAAATTGCACTTGATCCTGCCCATTAGCGCTTAGCATGCAATTTTGCCGAACCCACTTGCGCCTGGATTGAGCGCATGCTTGCATGCTTCATGGCCACGCCCATTGACTTTGCGCTTATGACTTATGGCGTAGTGCTGCATTCTTACAATAGGGCCCTTAAACTCACGTGCTAATTGGATTAAGATTTTTAAATCATGACGTTTTCCGTGAGAACCCTGTGGAATATCGAATTGTTTAAGGTGCTTTAACTTACCGGCCACTTTTCCAATGACGACAGATCTGATAGCGTTGAATTCGATGTCTGATGTTAGATTGAAATCTTCCCTCGCATGTTGATCGACCTGGAAGAGACGCAACACAAGTTGACTGAATATTCGAGCATGTTGGATTGGCAACATTTTTTGATCATCTTGGCAACATCTTATTGTTTACAGCAAGGTTACATTCAGTCCCCTGCAAGTATACTTTAATTAAAGCTGCTCTTCAAAGTGATTTAAAACACGTTATTGCACACTGTCAATCTTCCGTCACTCTCTGGCTCCAGAACACAGCGAACGCTCGAGTCTGGACGGATCTTCAGGCAGAGTGCCTGGATTCAAAGTGTGATTATATGAAAGTTTCAGATTTATTGGCAGGGTTACCAACAGAGCAGCACAGACTATTGATGAATTATCGACCAGTGCATGACGTGCATCAAGAGCCGCACTGCCGCAGAGACTGCTTGATATTTCACTTGGACACTGACAATTAAACTCTCAGTTTTATCAAATACTTCTTTTATAATTCACGAATCTGAGCACAAACC
>NC_068318.1:31378764-31406264 GCF_025860055.1 Xyrauchen texanus
TTTACGTAATAAATCAATAAAAGTTTCTTGTGTTTCATTTTAGTACTATGCTTCCATTTTTATTATAGCATTATTTTGGGGGTTTATTTATTTATTTATTTTGTTTTTATTTACACTATTGACGAATATATATTTTTCTTATTTTAAGCGTTAACTTCACTAAGTTCTGCTAGACTTTACCGCTGATGTCATTTTGCTTGTCAAGTAAACAAATGTTGTTTTGAAGAAGTTTAGATATTTTTAGTGGAAAACAAGACGAAAATACTGATAAAGATAAACATTATAAAGATAATGCATTAAACTGCAACTTTATGTAAACACAATATAAACTTAAAGCGTTACAGTATATAACTGTGGTTCTCAATTGGAGGAACAAATGAAATCATTAAAACAACTTTCAAATATTTAAACAAATCATTAAATGCATAATTAAATTGTAAAAATGTTATAAACATTTTTGTAAAATTTGCAATTCATTAAATCACTAAATAAATCAATAAATGTCCATTTTAAAAAAATCCATTTTAATTTTAGCATCATCCTTTTTGTTAATTGTTTTGAAGGTTATTGACCAAATCACTCAAAATTAAACCATTAATTAAATATTAAAATATTTAATTAAATCATTAAATACATAATTAAATGGTTAAACAACCATTATTAAAGAATTTTTTTTGTCATTTGTTTATTTTTTATATCCCCATTTCTCCCAGTTTGGAATGCCCAATTCCCACTACTTAGTAGCTCCTCATGGTGGCGCTGTTTCTCGCCTAAATCAGGGTGGCGGAGGATGAGTCTCAGTCGCGTCTGCTTCTGAGACTGTCAATCCGCGCATTTGATCACGTGACTCGTTGTGCATGACACCGCGGAGACTCACAGCATGTGGAGGCTCATGCTACTCTCCACGATCCACACACAACTCACCACACGCCCCATTGAGAGAACCACTAATCACCACCACGAGGAGGTTACCCCATGTGACTCTACCCTCCCAAGCAACCGGGTCAATTTGGTTGCTTAGGAGACTCACAGCATGTGGAGACTCATGCTACTCTCCACGATCCACACACAACTCACCACACGCCCCATTGAGAGCGAGAACCACTAATCACCACCACGAGGAGGTTACCCCATGTGACTCTACCCTCCCTAGTAACCGGGCCAATTTGGTTGCTAAGGCGACCCGGCTGGAGTCACTCAGCACACCCTGGATTCACACTCGCGACTCCAGGTGTGATAGTCAGCGTTAGTAGTCGCTGAGCTACCCAGGACCCTTTTCTTCTCGGGTTTAAAAGTTGATAAGCCTATATGCTATCCTACTGTAACTATGTATGATTGTATGGACAGTAGCATGTTGTTATTTGCATTGAGCTTTGGTTTTTCCCTGTTGTCGCTGACCCCTATCACTGAACTAGTATCAATACTGGCCATTCTTAGCAGCTTTTTTAGGACTATGTGGAACGCCGTTGATGAAAGTTGCTGTACCTTTAAGACAAAATGTTCCAGTAAATGGTGAGAGGCTGCAGTCACAGTTAAAGCCCTTGTATTTCTCCACGCAGGTCCCGTGATTCTGACACAGATCGCCGTAACTGCTACAGTGTCCGGGACATCCGGGCGTCACTCCGGGCGTGATCTTCGCTCTCTCCTCCAAATCCAAAGTCTTTCCATTCAGCTTCAGTGAGCGAATGCAGCCCAGAAAACCCTTCTGTCTAGAAGCAGTTCCTCCTGAACATAGAATCGAATACAAACAGACAGGGCGCAACAGTTAGAGGTCATTCACACAACGTTTCCCGCTGTTTTTCAGCATCTCGCACAGGCAGTGGCGGAGCTGGGGGGTGGCCAGGGGTGGCTGTGGCCACCATGGACCAAAGCCTGGCCATCCCATTGGCCACTCCACGCGCAATTGCTGTTTTAGTCAATTTTTTGGTCATTTTTTGGCATAATTTAGTTCTTTAAAGGTGAAATCATCTCTGTACAAACTTAACATGTGCACATACAGTCGCCAAACCTCTCGGGTGACAGGTGCCCCCAAATTCCATTATTTTCTATGGAGAGTCAAATTATTAAAGTTGTAATCATTAAATAAATATTGAAATATTGAAATATAACAAATGACTCAAAATTAAATAATTAAATAAATCCATAATTATATAGTGTATTAAACTAATGATCTAAATAAAAATAATTTTAATTTCAGGGTTAAAGATTTCGGCACGTCACTCAATACGTTAAATACAAAATGTATTTAATGATTTATTTATATACATAAATAAATGTTTTCAGAAAATGTAACAAAACTTAGTGAGGTTAATGCTTAAAATAATAAAAAAAAATATATATTTGCCAACTGGGTAAAAAAAAAAAGTAAAAAATAATAATTTAAATAATTAACTAAAATGCAATTTTTTTTTGTTTATTTACTTTAGCTGCCATGCATGGATGGACAAACTGCTTAAAATAATAATTATAAATAATTATAAAACAATAACTGCAGAGGTTTTTAACAATTTAATTATGTATTTAATTATTTATTTAAATATACAAATATTTATTTAATTATTTAATTATTTATTTAAAATATAAAAATATTTATTTAATTATTTAATTATTTATTTAAAATATAAAAATATTTATTTAATTATGTAATTTTGAGTTATTTGATCCTCACTGTTGTAAAATGAAAATAGATGCAAACTACTGCTATAATGAAAAACAGGACATTTATTGATTTATTGATTAATTAATGATTACATTTTGTATTTATTTAAATATGTATGTGAATATTTAAGTAATTTAGCCCTACACGGTCATCGATGTAGATGTTATTAGCTGTATCATTTTTAGCAATTTTTCCTAATTAAAATAATAATAACAAATAAATAAAAAAAAAAAAAAAAAACGCTCATTGAAAAATACAACATTTCTCAGAAGCATAAAAAGTAGGTCGCTAAAATATATATATATATTTTTTCATGGTGGAGCCTGTGAAAATGTTGTGAAAATGTTGTCAAAATGTTGTCAAAATCTGAACTACTGACTTGATTTTCCATTATCTTCAGAACTCGGTTTTTATTTTGCTTTTGTGCCGTCTACAATGTGAAGATTGTGATAAAGGATTGAATCGAGCATCATTTATTGAAAACATACAGCTGTCAACTCTTAGAGAAAGCACAAAAGCCATTTAAACGACAGGAAGATGACAAGAAAGTTACAGAAGGGAAGATGCAACAGAAAAAGAAAGCTTTTATCATCCGCCTGTCTCCTCTATCCCGCCGCAGACAGCGTAACCTTCTCAAGGGTTTGAGCTGTGGCAGGCAACGATTGTTTGCTGGATCCGCCCATTTCTAAACAAATGATAACTGACCATTTTTTTCCCCTGATGTGTTGAAATTTCTGTAATTTGATGCTGTCAATCTTTTCACTGCGGTTTTGTCCTTTATATGGTAATAGCTTTTTTCTGTGTTCTGTGCTGCAGCCGCCAGGATTTAAATACAGTAATAATGCGCTCTGCATATATTAGAGCTTAGCGATTTAGTGCTAATTCGCTTTTGCAAACATCTCGCCGTGCCAGCTGTGTGATCAAATCATTTGTGAAAAGTATGTGAAGAATGCAAAGTTGGAAATGTTGCATAAAACTAAGTTTTGGCACGCCAATGCTGAAAGCATTGCTTTTAATTGTGGTAAAAGTGGTAAAAGACACTGTCTACCACCCCTGGAGTTCGCTAGTTCGAATCCAGGGTGTACTGAGTGACTCCAGACAGATCTCCTAAGCAACCAAATTGGCCCGGTTGCTAGGGAGGGCATAGTCACATTGGGTAACCTCCTCGTTGTCGCTATAACGTAGTTCTCTCTCTCGGTGGGGCGTGTGGCGAGTTGTGCGTGGATGCCGCAGAGAATAGCGTGAAGCCGCCACACGCGCTACGTCTCCGTGGCAACGTGCTCAACAAGTCACGTGATGAGATGCGCGGGTTGACGGTCTCAGACGCGGAGGCAACTGAGATTCGTCATCCACCACCCAGATTGAGGCGAGTCACTACGCCACCGCGAGGACTTAAACGCACATTGGGAATTGGGCGTTCCAAATTGGGAGAAAAATAAATAAATATAAAATCAGTTAAAAGGATAGTTCACCCCAAAAATGAAAATTCTCTCATTATTTACTCACCCTCATCATATCTCAGATGCATATGACTTTCCTTCTTCAGCACGACACATTTGAAGGAAAACAGAATAATATCTCAGCTGAGACGGTCCTTATAATGCAAGTGGATGGTGATCAGACCTTTGAAGCTCCAAAAATCACAGACAGTCAGCATAAACGTCATCCATACGACTCCAGCGGTTAAATTAATGTGGCACGATAGCTCTTGGTGTGATAAAGATGAATATTTAAGTACTTTTTAACTATGAAGCATCACTTTCGGTTGGCAGCGGTATGGCTGTGTGACGTAATCGCGTTGGCATGTTCACGTGACAACTGACGCACGTGTGACACATCCGGAAGAGCAGCGCTGTTTACAAGTGAAAAGGAGCAACACTGTACAGAAACTCAATGCTCTCGTGAACGTGCATACTGCTGCTGACAGGAAGTGATGGATTTTAGTTAAAAATAACTTAAATATTGACCTTTTTTCACACCAAAAGCAATCGTATCACTTTAGAAGACATTGATTTAACCGCTGGAGTCGTTTGGATGACATTTATGCTGACTGCCTGTGATTTTTGGAGCTTCAAAGGTCTGATCACCATCCACTTGCATTATAAGGACCGTCTGAGCTGAGATATTTCTCTATTTTTCTACCAAAAAAAAAATTACGTCTTATTTTTTTCTTTTGATTTCGGGCTGAAATATAACCGGGACATTTTCTACACAGATTTCGTGAGATTCACCCAAAAATACGATGGCACAGATCCGATTCAGACGAACACTATCCAGATGGCATGACTCAAGCGCACAGGGCAGACAATCATACTTCATTGGGAACGTCTGCTAAACATTCATCCTACCTACAAATAATTGGCTGTTGAGTTGGAGATGAATGTGTCCGTCTACTGGGGCTTTCAGGACGGCTCCAGGATGATGGTCAACATACAGCGAGGCTTCCTTTACGTTTCGTTCAGCTCTGACGTGATGCCAGCGATCATCGTTCAAAGCATCGGGCGTCTCAACTCTCACCTCCAGAGGACCATTGCCAACGTCAAACGAGAAGACCACATCAGTTGGTGCTGGAAAGAAAAACAAACTTTGTAACTCCTATATAAGTATAATGCATAAGACTGTATATGTTAACATCATTTATGCATTAGATGCATTAGAACAAATTGTGCATAACACAAATTAAGACTTTTAGAAGAATATCTCCACTCCGTAGGTCCTCACAATACAAGTGAATGGGTGCCAAAATGTTGACACTCCAAAAAGCACATAAAGCCAGCATTAAAGTAATCCATACGACTCCAGTGGTGGTGATATTACAAGTGTGGGTAGAAACAAATCAATATTTAAGTCAATTTTTGTTTGAAATTCTTCTTCCTGCCCAGTAAGGGGCATATGCATAAATAAAGTGAAAGTGAAAGTGGAGATTGACTGAGCAGGGAAGAGAATTTATGGTGAAAATGAACTTAAATAATTATTTGTTTCTCACCCACACCTATCTGGAGACACTGATATAACCACTGGAGTCATATGGATTACTTTTATGCTGACTTGGCAACACGAGGCTGTGAGTACTGCAGTTTCAAGTGTTTCTGGATCGTTCCTCAAAGAAAATATTAGAAATAAAAATGATTTATACCGTGCATGCCATTGAAGAGATGGTAAGTCTTTCCCTCACAGCCTCATTGTCATTCCCAATAAAAATCAAAGATGCCGCTGCTGTGAATAAAGTCCATGAGAGGCATAATTTTGAAGCTCAATAAATCCCACAAGTCAGCATAAAAGTAATCCATATGACTCCAGTGGTTAAATCGGTGTCTCCAGAAGCGATTTGACAGGTGTAGGTGAGAAACAAATAATAAACAAGTCCATTTTCACCATAAATTCTCTTCCCTGCTCAGTAAATCTCCACTTTCACTTTCACTTTCTTTATGCATATGCCCCCTACTGGGCAGGAAGAAGAATTTCAAACCAAAATGAACTTAAATATTGATTTGTTTCTACCCACATTTGTAATATCGCTTGAAAATTTGTACTATTCACAAGTATTTGCATGTGCATTGATTTGTTGAACACATGCTAAAACCGGTACTGTCTCTTTAAGAAAATATTATTTAAACGAGCGCATGTTAACGAGACAGGACTCATCTGTGCAATGTATGATCAACAACTGACTGTAAAGCACAGAAAGGGTTTTAAAAGAGATATTATTCAATGACAAATGGGTTGTGTGGATCTCGACTTTGGACACGCATTACTGCAGTAACTAATGGCAACATATACAGTAAAACCTCACTGTAAAGCGTTACTTTTGATTGATTGATTGATTGATTGATTGATTTGGTTGTATGCCATAATGACAGATTGGTATTTTTCTTGCATTCTGTTCCAGTTAATAAGATGCAGCTATGAAAACAAAACGAGACGCTTGCAGAAAGAGCCAAACAAATTGATGTGAATAAAATATGCCGCGTGGCAGATGATATTTGATAGTTTGGGTGAAGCACAATCCCCTGGAATAATGTTCATAATATTGGAACTGATCAGCAACAAATCAACGTGTCTTTCTCAAAATCCCTGAGAAGAGTTTTAATGCGTTTCCAGATGAGGCATTCTGGGTTTATTGAACGAGAATGATAAAAAGATTGGCAGGTCTTTTCACTTGGCTCTGATGTGAGAGCATTTGAAAGAAAACAACTAATAAACAGAACTACAGGGCTGTGAAAAAGTATTTGCCCCCTTCTTGAAATCTTCTATTTTTGTGCATGTTTCAAACTAAATGGTTCTTGAACTTCAAACGAGATATAACCTGAGTAAACACAGAATACAAAGTCATCCATCACCTATATCACCCATGTGAAAAACTAACTGCCCCCTTGAACTTAACAGCTGGTTGTGCCACCTTTAGCAGCAACAACTGCATCAAACACGTCTGATATCTGGAGATCGGTCTTTCACAACGCTGTGGGGGAATTTTGTCCCACTCTTCTTTGCAGAACTGCTTTAGTTCAGACACACTGGAGGGTTTTCGAGCATGAACTGCCCGTTTAAGGTCCTGCCACAGCATCTCAATCCGGTTCAAGTCAGGACTTTGACTAGGCCACTCCAAAACTTTAATTTAGCTTCTTTTGAGTCATTCAGAGTTGGACTTACTCTTATGCTTTGGATCGCTGTCTTGCTGCATAATTCAGATGCGCTTGAGCTTCAACTCACGGACTGATGACGGGACGTTCTCCTTTAAGATCTTCTGGTGGAGAGCAGAATTCATGTTTCCATCAATTATTGAGAGTCGCCCTGAAGCAGTAAAGCATCCCGACACATCACACCACCCCCACCATGCTGGACCGTAGGTGTGATGCTAATTTTGTGCAATTCTTTACAGATGTAACGGGACCCCTGTCTTCCAAAACAGTTCCACTTTCGACTCATCAGTCCACAGAACACTCTCCCAAAATATTTGAGGATCATCATGGTGTGTTTTGGACAGGGGAGTCATGAACGGTGACCTTTATTGATACGAGAGATGCCTGCAGCTCCTCGGATGTTGTCTTTGGCTTTTTTGTGACCTGGATGAGTCGTCTCTGCACTCTTGGAGGAATTTTGGAAGGTCGGCCACTTCTGGTATGGTTCACTACTGTGCCAAGTTTTCTCCTTTTGGAGATAATGGCTCTCACTTTGGTTCTCTGGAGTCCCAGAGCCTTTGAAATCGCTTTGTAACCCTTCCCAGACTGATGTATTTCAATCATCTTTTTCCTCATCATTTCTGGAATTTCTTTCACCCTTGGCATAGTGGTGCCAAGGGTGGTGGTGGCGCAGGGCTGTTAATCAGAAGGTCACTGGTTCTAACCCCACTGCCACCAGCATTGTGTCCTTGAGTAAGGCACTTAACTCCAGGTTGCTCTGGGGGGGGATTGTCCCTGTAATAAGTGCACTGTAAATCGCTTTGGATAAAAGCGTCTGCCAAATGCATGTCAAATGTAAATGCATAGTGTGCTTCAGAGTGAGACCTTTTAGCCAACCTCATGCTGCTGAAAATGTTGCATTTAGGTGTTGATGTGATTGAACAGGGCTGGCAGTGATCAAGACTGGGTGTGTCTAGTCCAGCTTAACCCCTTTATGAATGCAGTTTCATAAATTCGGGGATTTAGTAACTGGGGGGCAAATACTTTTTCACACACACCCAGTTGGTATTGGCTAGCTTTATTGCTTCCATAAATAACATTATCATTAAAAAAAAAAAAAAAAAAAAACGGTATTTTGTGTTTACTCAGATTGCCAGATTGTTTTATGTTAAATTTTGTTTGAAATGAGATATACACAAAAACAGAAGAAATCCAGAAGAGGGCAAATATTTTTCACACACTGTATATTTAGTGGTAACAAACCATAAGAATGAAACATCACAAACAAGATTTCTTGGATATATCCTATGCATAAAAGGGATATTCCGGGTAGATTGAGCTTAACTTTTATATGTATTGAACCCGGAATGTTCCTTTAAACGCAGCGCAAACGTCCTCTAAAGTCCACAGTAACACGTGCATCAAAAAGGTGTCAAACTGTGCTCAGATCTGCCAAGATATGTAGTAAAAACCCAAGCACCCCAAGACTAGTTCACACCGCTCATTAAGCAAATGCAGTTTTCAATCTTCTCATATGTTTGAGAATCAGCCCAAATTCAGTCTCTGCCTGTCGCCCTATCTGTAGGATTTCACAGTGTTTGAATGAAGACTTATCGCGGCTCAGAAACGGGGCGCCTTCTCTCACGAAGCAGTTCTCTCTCTCATGACAAAAACACCCCGCAAAAATGCTGATGGTGTTTGATGACCTCATTATTATTCATAGCATGCCGGATCTAGTGTGCCAAAGCTGACACTCAGGGTGTGCTCAACAAAACGCACTGCTAGACCTGATGCTGCGAAGAGAATGTGCCACGGAAAACCAATTGAGCTGTTTTTGGAAATGTAGACGACGCTCTATCGACTGACACCACACCGACTATTATAATGGAATAGATCGTGTAATCCTATCATAATTTCCTCACCTCATGTTGTTCTAAACCTGACTTACTTTCTTCTGCGTAACAGTAAAGGAGAGGTTTAGAAGAATGTTCAAGCTGCTCTTTACCATTCAATGAAAGTGAATGGGGACTGGGGCTGTCAAGCCACAAAAACGACAAACAAAGTACCATAACAACTACATAAACGTAGTCCATACATGTCACGCACCATATCGTCATATGATTACTGTGTGGAAAAAACAACCCAAATTTAAGTCGTTATTCACTGAAAATCACAACAACAAAAAAAGTCACAGACGTATGTTGAAAAAGGAAGATGAGATGAAAAAGACGGTTTCAAGTAAAACATACCTTCGATTTATGATGAGAAGAAAATAATATTGCAAGATGCACCAACAGGGTTTTATTTATTATTTTATAATAATTATTTATAATGAACTAACGGGTTAATTACCACGCTCATACACATCCTATATACTGTACAGATATGTGACACTCAGGGCTGGACTGGGAAGCGAAATCGGCCCGGTATTTTACATGGCAACTGGCCCTAAACTTGGGGGTGGGGGGTATTCGCTGTCCTATTTGCGGCCCATTCGTTTTGTGGTCCGTTCTGCATAATGCGCCGGCTCATTTTAGCTTATCGCGGCCCATTCGTGGCAAGTTACACGGCCGACACACACCGGCCCGCTCGGTTCTCCCGATGGCCAGTGCGCACCTTATCTGTCCTAAAGTGCGTCGGCCCACCGGGAAAATGCCCGGTATGCCAGATTACCAGTCCAGCCCTGGTGATACTAATCACTAAATCCACAACATACTGTAAACATCATGACTTATATCGGCACAGACAATGAAGCAAATCAACAAGTGAACTTGAACAAAGTTACGTGCTAGTCAGAATGCGTTGTTAAAAGCACGCTACGCATCTAAATGTGAGGTATGCACATATTAAACATACTAACTTTACTATGTTTGATGCATGCTTAAATAATTGTAAATTGCAATGCATCTTCATATGCCACATTTAAATGTTGATGGGCGTGAAAGAAATTTAAGACCAAAGAAGTCATTCAGGTTTGGAATGACATGAGGGTGAGAAAATAATGACAGATTCCTTCAATACCATAAATGCACCACAGATCTCACGATATCATCGGTTTTCCTGTACGCGCCTTAAAACAAACCTCCTACATGTCTCGCCGGTCACCCAGCTCTGTCTCAATATAATGAGAGGTTAATTGCGCTCTGGCAGCCGAAGGATTCATCATTATAAAGGAACAAGCGCCTGACGCTGTAAGGTCTTCATATACTCGACTATCATCCATCACGGGAACTCATTACGGAGGATTTTAACAGCTCTTTCATGCAGTTAAACACTCCGCAATAGGCAGCGACCATGTGGTGGAGAGGTGTAATAAATATCTACACACACCCAGAGGACGTGGACTTTATAGAGACCGTGCGGACGGTGCTTATTACATTGGCGTGAGAGACACTGCATTCACAAAAAAGCAGTCGAACCAGATTGTTTTACTGTATTAGGGTGTTGCTTTGTGGTTGTTAAGGTGTTCTGGATGGTAACTAGAAAATGACTAGGTGGTTGCTAGTGTATTCAGCAAGTTGAGCATGTTGCGGTTGCTAGGGTGTTCTGAGGGTTGAGTATGTTGTCAAGTGGCTGCTTGGGCATTCAGAGTATTTTTAGCATGTTGTATGGTTGTTAGGTTGTTGCTAGGGTGTTACACGTGATTTTAGCATGTTATGTGGGTGTCATAAGTGTTTTTTGTGTTAATGTGGTAGTTAAGGTTTTCTACGAGGTAGTTAAGACAATACTAGGTGGTTGCTAGGGCATTCTGTGAGTATTTTATTAGTTGCTAGGGTGTTGAGGATGGTTGTTAGGTTGCTAGGGTTTTATATATGCTTTTATATATATAGATATATATTGCTGGGTCATTACTAGGGTGTAGCAAGGGTATTGCCAAGTGGTTGCTACTGTTCTGACTGGTTTTCAGAATATTGTTAGGTGGTTGCTAGGGTGTTGACTGTTTTAGTATGTTGCTTTGTGGTAGTTAGGGTGTTCTGTGTGGTAAATAGAAAATTACTAAATGGTTGCTAGGGCATTCAGCATGTTGAGCATGTTGCTATGCGTTTGCTAGTGTGTTCTGTATGGTTGCTGGTGGTAGCAAGGGTGTTCTGAGTGTTGAGGGTGGTTGTTAGGTTGTTGCAAAGTGGCTGCTAGGGTGTTCTGAGTATTTTTAGCATGTTGTAAAATGTTTTTTAGGTGGTTTCTGTGGTTATGTGATTGTTAGGTGGTTGCTCAGGTGTTAAGAGTGCAAGGGTGTTGCCAAGTGGTAACTAGGGTGTTTTGAGTGGTTTTAAGAATGTTGTTATGTGGGGGGTCCGATTAGCTCAGTGAGTATTGACATTGACTATCACCCCTGGAGTCGTGAGTTTGAATCCAGGGTGTGCTGAGTGACTCCAGTCAGGTCTCCTAAACAACCGAATTGGCCAGGTTGCTAGGGAGGGTAGAGTCACATGGGATAACCTCCTCGTGGTGGTGATTAGTGGTTCTCGCTCTCAATGGGGCATGTGGTGAGTTGTGTGTGGATCGCGGAGAGTAGCATGAGCCTCCACATGCTGCGAGTCTCCGCGGTGTCATGCACAACGAGTCACGTGATCAGATGCGCGGATCTGAGACTTGTCCTCCACCACCAGCATTGATGTGAGTAACCGCACCAAATGAGGACCTACTAAGTAGTAATGGTGCAAGGTGTAATGGTTTCTAGGGCATTGCAAAGTAGTTGCTAGGGTGTTCTGAGCGGTATTTAGTGTGTTGTAATGTGGTTGTTAGGGGGTAGCTTAGGTGTTGTGTTTTTTTAGGGTGTTGTGACAGTACATGGTTGCTAGTGTGTTCTAAGTGATTGATGGGTAGTTGCTGTGTGGTTGCTAGGGTGTTCAGTGTAGTCGCTAGGACGTTGCTATGGTGTTCTGACTTGGAGTGCATTTTTGAGCATGTTGCTATGCAGTTGCTAGGCTGCACTGGGTTGCAAGACCATTAATTGGTGTTTGCTTCTGTGTTTTGGAGCATGTGTTGCTAGTTGGTTGCTAGAGTGTAATGGGTTCTACAGCATTGCAAGGTGGTTGCTAAGGTGTTCTGAGTGATTATTAGTGTGATGTTATGTGGTTGTTGGGGTACCTAGGGTGTTGATTTCTTTTAGTGTGTTGTGACTGTACATGGTTGCTAGGGTGAATAACATTTACATTTATTCATTTAGCAGATGCTTTTATGCAAATGCAAACAATTGTTATGGTCCTACAAATAATGTATTTTTGTATCAATTTGAAAAAAAAAAAAAAAAATTCATTTACATTTTTATTGTAATACAGTATTAATGAGACTAGTAAAAGTAAAATGTCTGGATGCATTATGGTAATGAAAATTAGGTGATAAATTGCACCTAACTTGTTTATATATTTGTATGATATAAAACAAAATTGTATCTGGGTGACTGGAGGGTAATTGCTGTGTGGTTGCTAGGGTGTTCTGTGAAGTTGCTAAGGTATTGCTAGGTGGTTGCTAGGGTGTTCTGAGTATGTTTTAAAGCATGATGCTATGTGGTTGCTGAGGTGAAATGGGCTGCTAGGGTAGATGTGGTTGCTAGGGTGTTCTGTGTAGTTGCTAAGGTATTGCTAGGTGGTTGCTAGAGTGTTCTGAGTATGTTTTAAAGCATGATGCTATGTGGTTGCTGAGGTGAAATGGGCTGCTAGGGTAGATGTGGTTGCTAGGGTGTTCTGTGTAGTTGCTAAGGTATTGCTAGGTGGTTGCTAGAGTGTTCTGAGTATGTTTTAAAGCATGATGCTATGTGGTTGCTAAGGTGAAATGGGCTGCTAGGGTAGATGTGGTTGCTAGGGTGTTCTGTGAAGTTGCTAAGGTATTGCTAGGTGGTTGCTAGGGTGTTCTGAGTATGTTTTAAAGCATGATGCTATGTGGTTGCTAGGGTGTAATGGGCTGCTAGGGTAGATGGTTGCTAGGGTGTTCTTGGTGGTTGCTTAGTGGTCTAATGGCTCAGTTCCCTCCTTCAATCTTTGGGTTTTACCTGCACCGTGTGAAAATAGCAAGTGTGATCGCTTAGTAAAGTAACAGCACACGTCTCCTCAACAAGACACATGATTTGAGGGATCATTCATGTCTGGAGCACAAATGCTGCAGGACGACTTACACACTGAGCGTTTAATACTTAGGAATAGTGTTTTATGACTCTACATATGACCAAACAAGTTAACAAGTACTCTGCAGTAATTTCACTGGGGGGAAATATTTTGTGATGTCTATATATTCAGCTGTAACGAACCCCGCTCCTCTGCCCCATCCCCGCTTCCTCGAGCGCGCACGCTTGCACTCCGCGAGCGTGCTCAATTCCCGCTCCCTCGCTCCGCCCCCTTGAGCTCGTACGCTCTTTTTTCCTCCCTCGAGCACTCACGCTCTTTATGCAATTACGAGCTCTAGCTCGTAAACTCTCTCCCCCCTCTGACTCATGTTCGCATGCACGCTCCGGTGGCCAGAACATTATGACCACCGGCACTTTCTCAATCACCCCTTTATTATGTACACCTGCACTCGCGTCATCTGCACTCCTGTTCATAGTTTCACCTGCACTCGTCCCATCACCTAGTTATTCGTTTCACCTGCACCGCTCGTTTGGTCCCCTATATATATCACAACCCTTTCGTTTCACTCGGGTTGGTTATTGTATGTATTTAGTTCCCCGTATCGTTGCCCCGCTAGTCTCGTCTAGTTTTGCCCCCCCCCCCGCTAGTCTCGTCTCGTCTAGTTTTGACCCTTCTCTTAGCTTGCCAGCCCCCTATTCCTCTTGTTCCCCTGCCTTTTGCTCCCTCTAGTCCCTTCTTATATACATCCTGTTTACCCCGGCTTTGACCCTCGCTCCCCTCGACTACTCTCCCGGATTTGGCCCCCCCTTTACTCTCTTTGATTCCCCGGCTTTTGACCCTACGCTTCCCTCGACGACTCTTCACAGGATTTGCCCGTTTGTACTGTTGCCTGCTTTTATTGTTTTAATAAAAGCAGTTTTTGACTTACATTGTGACTGTCTCTTCTTGTGCGGGTTACATCAGCAGACAAAGTCCTTTGATTTTTAAACAAATATGCAGGACTGTTTGCATACTTAAAATACACGTTACACAAACACGCGTGCACACACACACACACTTTGTTTGCAAATGCATTTTCTTGACTCTGACTGAATTGCTAGATAATCAAATCTTGATACTTGTGGTTGATTTAAATGCAAACAATTTTTTGCAAATGGATGAATCTCACAAAATCTCTCAAGAATATGTCTGTCATAGTGTTTCACCCCAAAACCAAAGGAAAAAACCCCATTTCACAAAGAGAAAATAAAGGATAATAACGATTAATTGCAATGTGACAGAATTTTCATGACAATTAAGCACATTTTACCACCCGGTTCTCATTACCGTATTAAAATAATATGTAATATTAATCATTGTATTAAAATATAGTATTAATATACATTTAAAAATGATTATTTTTTTTAAACATTTTAAATATAATTTCTTTAAAAGTTTATACTAAAAAAAAAAATCATTATTTTCAGGACAATAAAGCACATTTAACACCCAGTTATGATTACCATTTATGTGTTAATATCATTTATAAATATTTATAAAACAAAATTACATTTTAAATATTATTTCTTTTACATTTTATATAAAAAAACGAAGAAAAAAAACCCATTATTTTCAGGACAATATAGCACATTTTACCAGCCAATTCTCAATACCGTATTAATATAATATGCAATATTAATCAATGTATTAAAATATAGTATTAATATAATTTATAAACATTTATACAAAAAAAGTGACATTTTTAATATTATTTCTTTAAAATTTTATAAAAATTTTTTTTTCATAAATTAACATCATTTTCAGGACAATAAAGCCCATTTGACCTCTCTTCCCACAATAAATATATTTTCCACGCTTGATGTAAACACTGCCACAGACACACTTAACTTTACTTTAACAACCTGTCTAGACAACATCTGTCCTCTCTCCTCTAGACCAGCTCGTACTACACCACCCAAGCCCCTGTCTGTCTGACGGCCTTCGTGAACATCGGACTGACATCAGGGCAGCTGAGAGGATATGGCGGAAATCTAAAGTTCCAGCAGATCTAGGTAAATATCAGCTTCTGCTTGCAACTTTCTCCGTTAAATCTGCAAAAATCTCCTATTACCAGACCAAGATTAACAGCACCACAGACACTCGTAGCTTGTTTAGAACATTCAACACACTTCTCTGCCACCCCCCCCCTCCACCACCTGAAACATCACTGACAGCAGACGCCTTCACCACATTTTTTACTAATAAGGTTACAAACATCAGCAATACATTCACAGCACCACACCCTGTCAAACACCTGTCTCCTGTATGCAACTCTTCTGTCTCTATGTTCTTTCCTCTGACTGACACTGAAGTCTCAATACTCCTCCTCTCCAACCACCCCACCACCTGTTCCCTTAACCCCATTCCTTCTCACCTTCTCCAGGCTATCTCTCCGTCCATCTTACCTGGACTCACACACATAATTAACACATCTCTACTTACAGGCACTTTTCCCACTACATTTAAGCAGGCTCGAGTAATCCCGCAGCTGAAAAACCTGCACTTAACCCCACACAGATAGAAGACTACAGACCAGTCTCGCCCATTCCATTCATGGCAAAAACACTTGAAAGGGCAGTTTTCAATCAGATCTCTGCCGATCTCTCACAGAACAAGCTGCTGGATGACAATCAGTCAGGCTTCAAAAGTGGACACTCCACTGAGACTGCCCTGGTGTGTGTCACTGAGTCTGCTGAGACGGGCGAAAGCTGAATCCAGATCATCCGTCCTGATTCTGCTGGACCTTTCTGCAGCCTTTGACACAGTCAATCATCAGATTCTGCTCTCCAACCTCTCCTCGTTGGGTATCACATGAGCTGTGCTTGACTGGTTTAACTCCTATCTCTCAGAAAGGTCCTTCAAGGTAGCCTGGAGAGGTGAGATATCCAAGCCACACCAGTTACTTACTGGGGTACCGCAGGGCTCAGTGCTTGGGCCACTTCTCTTCTCTAAATACACAACATCACTGGGACCCATCATTCGATCACTAGAAGCCTGCAGTCGGCTAAGGAACGTCGCCATGATGTACCAACACAAAGAGCCACTAAAACACTTTCCCGGACTTTCAGCTTCATCGTATCACGTTGGTGGAATGACCTCCCCAACTCCATCTGTGAAGCAGACTCACTCCCTGTCTTCAAAAAATGACTTAAAACACATCTTTTCCAAGAGCACTTAACAAGTCAATCTTGCAATAATTTTGCAGAACAACATATATGTACACAATAAGTACATTGTACTGAATGTATTTTAATGTTATAACATATTAAAGACACCTAATATAAAGAGGGACCAAATGACTAATCTAATATCATGATCAATTTTTATTTGTTTCTTCTGATTATTGATTTTGGGAAAATCTATTATGTCCCAGGCATGCTTCTTGCCATGTTTCGGGAGATTCACCTATTGAGGAACTCAAGCACTTACAGCTCAGTTCGATCCGAATGAAGTCTTTAATTCCCAGGTTTTCCAGGAACACGCCAGAGGAAGAGCTGGTTTTGAACAGGAAGGAGATATCTGCGCTCAGCTCCCCGTGAAACGTGGGAAAGTGCAGATACGATGTCTCTCTGTTGAAGAAGGCCGCGTTCCAGAAGTTATCTGGAGAAAGCATACAGTTCACCGGCGACGTTAAGCCATCATTTTCATTAAGCACATTTGCACACGGGTGTCAAATTGTTTCCCAGTGCAAATTACAGGAAGTTGATGTATTGGCCATCAGTTTGACAGGTTGATAGAGTAAGTGCTTACAGGCTGATTAGAGTGATGGATATTAAGAGACTCGGGGTAAGCCATGTCGCACTTACTGTCACCGTAACACCGCAGGGGTCCCACTCTGTAGGCCGCTTCAGAACTGGGTCTGTTGATATCACCGACAGCCAACGCTCGCACGGGCAAATGATCTTTATGAGATAGCAGACCCGAGTCATTAGACCTATGAAATATCACAAAAGAGCAAGTACATTTGAGCAGAACAACACAAAACAAGATTGATTTCATGCAGACTGTAAATACCCGACATTATAACACACAAAAACACAAAAAACATGTGCATGTTAATAGACTGGTCACATTTACTTCCATTTTAAGAGTTTGACTATATACACGATTTTTTCCTTTTTATAATTTTATTTTATTTTATTAAATAAACCAGAAACGAGTCAAAAAATCCCCCAAAAGTTTCCTCTAATTGCAAAATCAACACAAACATAAAAAGAAAAATAGAAAGTACATTTTGCATAAAAATTAAGCTTATTTTAGTACTGTGAAAAACGGATTGTCTTGTAAAAAAAGGTGCTATATAATTAAAATATTATCATTATTAATATTATTATTATTATTATTACAATTATTTTAACAAAAATGTAAAAAATAAAATTTTTGTAAGGTAAAGTTATAATTCTCAATACTGTTATGTAACATAAATAATTAAAAAAATTGAATCTCCGTATTGTGAAATTTTTTTTTTAAGTTACATTTTTATTTTTTTGTATTATTAAATTTAGTATTTGTTTTAATGCATTTATTTTATGCTGATTAATAAAAAACTACTGTAACAGCATGACTTTCATTACTGTACTAAAGAAAGTTTAATGAGAATCGACGATAAAAAAAATAATCAGAATGACAAAATAACGTAAAAGCATCATCCGTATACATCTAAGCCAAAGTATACTTTGTTTTTCCGTCTCGTAATGTTTCACGCACAGAATGAACAGTATTGGGTTTAACCTAATAACAGATTACTTTTTAGTACAAAAAGTAGTGTAGTTTTTTTTGTAATCACAATACAGTTACTGACTTTAAAATATAAGTTAGCTACTTTTAATTGTGCAACACACTTCTAAAACGATATATATGAAGAATACACTTAAAACATGAATTACACTAATATGTACTTATGTTTGCGTTTTGTGACAGCGGAAAGGGGCGTGTCCCTTAAATCGATAAACGAGGAGGAAATAGACGTTTTGAAGCCGCTGAGCAGAAAAACAGGAGCTTTTCTGTGAAAAGTGATTTAGAAAGTAACTTAAAAGTAATTAGTAATGTGATTACTTTTTTAAGTAATAAAGTAGCGGTAATGTCAGTAATCTGGTTAAAACTTGATAATAGTAATTAGTAGTTTGTAGAGAAGTACTTTTTTGAGTAACTTACCCAACACCGAGTACACTCGCACTGTGCTGATGAAATTAGCATTTCGTATATATGTTGTGCGAAATGCAGTTGCATGCAGAAAACGTTTATGCGCGGCTGTGGCATATCGCAGGGTTGGCGGATCGATTCCCGGCCCACATGACTCCACATGCCGAAGTGTCCTTGGGCAAGACACTGACCCCCAAGATGCTCCCAATGGCAGGCTAGTGCCTTGCATGGCAGCTCTCCCATTATTGGTGTATGATTGTGAATGGGTGATTGGGACACAGTGTAAAGCGCTTTGGTAACCTCTGAGGTTAAATAAAAAGTGCTATATAAGTGCAGACCATTTACCATTTACCATGTGTACCGTTGACGCATGCACCTGGCATATAGACTTCAGTTATGCAAAATATCATGTCTTATTTTTCTCTTTTGAGTTTAAGGTGAAATATGAGCTGGACATGTTTTGTGTTGTATAAAGTGAGTTGCATTCAGTACCACTCTTTGCTGTCGGCATCACAGTTACAGAAGTGTTCAGGATACACACAGACATCTTGCAGTCCACAGGCACACTGCTGGCTGCCCGGGACCGCCCCGCCCCAGTACATGTGGGCTTCACCCGACCTGCCCACCCACCAGGTGAAAGGGGCACCGTCTGAAACAACAAGACAGACATGCTCAGAGCATCCGAAATGAGACAGCTGCACTTTTACTCTAAGCACAGTCATAGACTCCCAAAACCCTGCTAGAAGACCAGCATTGAGGGTTGTTCACAAAATGCTTTTTTGCACTCCTCCGTGCTGTTAATTGTTATCCTATGTAAACATGCGCTAGATGGACGTCTTTGACCAGTGAGCCAAGTCTCACTGTTTTATTTAGCGTTTTAGAAGCCATATAAAGTTAAAAAGCTTAAAAAAAAAGCACCTCGAGACACCTGCATACTAGGGCTACGACTAATAATTATTTTGATAATCGATTAATCTAACGATTATTAGAACAATTATTCGATTATTCGGGCGATTAATCGCTAACCCTTACCTGAGTTAAGAGGTTGCATTAAAACATTTAAACCATAAACATCTTATAAAGATACCTTCAAATGAACTTCACTAAATTGCACTGAGAAAAAAAAAGTTGTTTGCGTGATTCGCGAATTCCGCAACTGCTTTTGGGTCCTTGAATAACGTATAACGTGCGAGTAAGGGCCGCCGGTGGACTTTCTGGTGCCCTTCTAGGGTAAGATGGTGCCCCCCTAGGGAGTTGGTGCCCTACGTAGACTGCGTAGTCTGCTTATAGGGAGCGGCGGTACCGTAAATACACTAGCACGCAACATTATATTCAACATTCTTTGAAAACAAATTTTAATAGTCTATCTTATCCATTGTAGCTCCGCAAGTAAATGTACCTTGTTTTAACCATGTGCGACTCTGCATCATCATGCACGCACATTATGTTTTGTCTTCACTATAAGCTATGCATAATTTAATTTCATTTAATCCGACTGATCTCAGTTCAGGACACTCTGGACTCTTATTAAAGTGTTCAACTTTCGACGCAAGGAGTCATGTGACAAAACAACATGGCGCCGAACACAGCAGAGTTCGTCTGTGGGAGAAATGCCAACAAAACAACATCTGGCAAGAAACCAAATTACGTTTTTACATTTAAACCTGTTTGAGTCAAAAGATTAGAGTCTCTAGTTTCATCCGATATGCTACTTTTAAAATTATATCAATTTATCGCGAAACGGCGCGCTGTTAAACACAATGACCATTGATGTGGACTTTAGGACTATTTTTCCCTTAGAAATCCCATATTTACTGTCTTTAGATTATCACTTTGAGAATCAATGTATTCATGCAACAGCTGATAAATGTGTCTTTCAGAGGCTTTATATGGAGTTAGGATGAAAATAAGGTGCATTTCAAACTGTTCCGACACTGGAGGTTAAGTCGTTCACTAAATAGGGAGCAAGGGAGCATCCTATCTGTCTCCTATAACTGTTCTGAGACCAGTGCAGACAGACAGCACACTGGAGGTTAAGTCGTTCACTAAATAGGGAGCAAGGGAGCATCCTATAGGTCTCCTATAACTGTTCTGAGATCAGTGCAGACAGACAGCACACTGGAGGTTAAGCCATGCACTAAATAGGGAGCAAGGGAGCATCCTATAGGTCTCCTATAACTGTTCTGAGACCAGTGCAGACAGACAACACACTGGAGGTTAAGTCGTTCACTAAATAGGGAGCAAGGGAGCATCCTATAGCTCTCCTATAACTGTTCTGAGACCAGTGCAGACAGACAGCACACTGGAGGTTAAGTCGTTCACTAAATAGGGAGCAAGGGATTGGGACACAAGGGAGCATCCTATAGGTCTCCTATAACTGTTCTGAGACCAGTGCAGACAGACAGCACACTGGAGGTTAAGTCGTTCACTAAATAGGGAGCAAGGGAGCATCCTATAGCTCTCCTATAACTGTTCTGAGACCAGTGCAGACAGACAGCACACTGGAGGTTAAGTCGTTCACTAAATAGGGAGCAAGGGATTGGGACACAAGGGAGCATCCTATAGGTCTCCTATAACTGTTCTGAGACCAGTGCAGACAGACAGCACACTGGAGGTTAAGTCATGCACTAAATAGGGAGCAAGGGAGCATCCTATAGCTCTCCTATAACTGTTCTGAGACCAGTGCAGACAGACAGCACACTGGAGGTTAAGTCATGCACTAAATAGGGAGCAAGGGAGCATCCTATAGTGCTCCTATAACTGTTCTGACACCAGTGCAGACAGACAGCACACTGGAGGTTAAGTCTTTCACTAAATAGGGAGCAAGGGAGCATCCTACATACAGTTAAGTGCATTCCAAAAAACACTGTAAAATAAAAGTCAAATAGTTTTTATTTGTATAGCTTTTTATTTGTTCTTTTCCTAATACACATTATTACAGTAATGTCTGTATCTCAAAAATATGACTAATCAGAATCCAGGGCGTGCTGAGTGACTATAGCCAAGTCTCCTAAGCAACCAAATTGGCCCGGTTGCTAGGGAGGGTAGAGTCACATGGGGTAACCTCCTCGTGGTCGCTATAATGTGGTTCTCGCACTCAATGGGGCGCGTGGAGAGTTGTGCGTGGATGCCGCGGAGAATAGCGTGAAGCCTCCACACACACGCTACGTCTCCACGGTTACGCGCTCAACAAGCCACGTGATAAAATCCGCAGACTGAGATTTGTCCTCCACTAGCCAATTTGAAGCAAGTCACTACGCCACCACGAGGACTTGGGAATTGTGTTCCAAATTGTGGAGAAAATAAATAAGTAAATAAATAAATAAACATGAATAATTAACACTCCTAGAAACGTATGTATATATGATTTCTGTAGCTTGGTATTATTAAAAATTTCACAACTTAGTCCCGCTGTCCACATATGTGAACAAACATTTTTAGGAAAACTATATGAAAATAAATAAATAAATAAATAAATAAATAAATAAATAAATAGAAATTGTGCATGTTTATTATCTGCTACTAGCTACAAATCAAAAATTTAAATGCACAGAGCAGTCACGCGAAGGTCTCAGGAGGTGAACAGAGTTTATTTATAAATTTTTTATTAGAAAAACAATAACAACAATTCGAGTTGTAGCCATTAGAGTTTAAAATAACCTCAATGTAAGCGCAGCGTAGTTCTAGCAGGAAGACTAGCAGCTGTACATCATCGCACCATTAGCTGGGTAACTCCTAGCCAATCACATGCAAGCCGCTGCTTTATAAGTCACATTGGTGTTTCGGTGTGCTAACACGCCAACCTCCTCCACCCCACCACCACCTGTTGAATCCCGTCCTGCATGGGGGTAGGCTCCTCGCCCCTGCCTCCTATCTCCGGTAGGATATGACGGTTCCGAGTACAACTTCTTCGGACCGCCAGACGGGGCCTACGCCAAAGAGAGACTCTACATTTCTGTTTTATATTCATCAAATAAATGTCATCTGGCTTTTATTTTGCGCAAGGTTTTAAACTGTGCTCTGATTTGCCAAGATACCAAAGTCGGAGATCTCAACATGAAACTCAAACATTTCTCATCAATCTCTCTTACTATACTCTTACTGTCTGTCAACAATTGACTCCTTTGTAACCTTCGACCAAATGCATTTTTGGTGGACGGAAATGATCTTTTTGCAAAATGCTCCCCTTGTAAACTCGTCTGTTCAGGTTCAGTCGAGAGAACAACATTACTCTTCATTTGACATTTCAAACATGTCTTATATCCACCCGACACTGTGTTCTCTTCTGATAAAGACCTGCGGTAATGAGAGAGCTAATGGACGGTAATTACAGCGAGTGCCAATGTATCATGTCTATTTGAGCCTATCAACCCTTCATAGCTGCTGTACATAACCATTCCTGACAAACACACACAAACAAACAAACAAACAAACAACAGTACATAATGCACTTCAGAGATAATAAGGCAAATGAATAATCCAGTCTAAAGGTGACTTTCAATTAATTAAATGCAGTATGACACTCAGTTAAAGCTCTTATATTAGTCTGTAACTAAGAGCATAACAATCAATTTGTGCTGTTTGCTTAAGCGTCCTGTGAGCAGTCGTCTCGTGGCAGACAGGGAGAGATTTTAATAAGCCTAACCTTTCATAGGGAAGGGGCGATCGATACTCCTCATAAAAAGGGCTTACCGGGTGTGTTCAGAAGGCGTGACTTCTTGCAGTGGTAGGCGAGCTCCTGCTCACAGTATTGCACCTGGGTAATGATCGCCTGGATCTGCTCTGCGTCGGCAGAATAGTTAAAGTGCACTAAATGCTGATTTACCCCAGAGGACGCTTTTAATTTGGTGAGCTCTGTGTTATTGTGTTGAATCACCATCCACACTGTATCTGCAGGGACGAGAGAATACAAACGATAAAAAGGCAAAAGTGAGACAGAACCTATTTTAGCCATGTCATAACAGCTTGTCCTTTTTCTACTCTGCGAAAATGACTGTTTTGGTTAGGATTCATATTTACATGCTTTACAGCGATTGGAAAATTCCTGTATAATCCAAATAAACTAAGACATGCATTAAAAAAATAAAAAATAATAATAATACTGTAAATATGTAATTATTAAATAATTTATATTATATAATAATTTAAATGATTATACAATTAAAATATAAAATATTTATATTTATATGAGTAAATGAAAATTTACTATATGAGTAATATATATATATATATATATATATTATAAAAATACTTTAAACATTAAATTTAAATAATATAATTATTTAAATAAGCAGTATTATTAAGTAAAATACATAACAATATATAAATAAAAATATATATTTATAAATATATATATATTTGTGAAAATATATTTACATATAAATATATATATATATATTTTTTTTTAAATACACACACACACATATACAAGAAAATAAATGGATATTATTAAACCTGTTTACGGAGAATATATCTTGAATATGTTTTTCTTGTTTAAAGCATAAATCAAACAACATTTAATCTCTGATGATCGTTCTCTTATAAATGATCAAACGTTGATCCATCAGGACTAGGGCTGCAACTAACGATTATTTTGATAATCGATTAATCTAACGATTATTATAGCGATTATTCGACCATTATTGCAACGATTAATCATCAGCTCTTAGCCGATTATTCAGCTTGTGTCCCGACTTAAAAGGTTGTATTAAACAAATGACGTTGACTGAATTAAATGAGAAAAAATACTTTAGTAAAGAAATTCACTGCAATAAATCCTATTATTATCAAGTGTTTTTGTCTTGTTTTCCATTTAGAAATGGTATACATGGATAGATGGATGGATGGATTAATAGATGGACGATGGATGGATGGATGGACAGATGGATGAAAGGATGGATGAATAGATGGATAATAGATAGAAGGAGAGATGATGGATGAATAGATAGATGGATGTATGGATGGATAGGTGGATGGATGACTGCATGGATGAATAGATGGATGGATGAATAGATGGATGGATGGATGGATAGATGATGGATGGATGGAGAGATGGATGAATGAATGGATGAAAAGATGGATAAGTAGATGATGGATGGATGGATGGATGGAGAGATGATGGATGAATAGATGATGATGGATGGATGGACGGATGGATAGATGGATGGATGAATAGATGGATAGATGGATGGAGAGATCGACGGATGGATGAATAGATGGATGAATGAATGGATGAAAAGATGGATGGATGAATAGATGGATGATGGATGGATGGATGAGATGAATGGATGGATGGATAGATGATGGATGGATGGAGAGATGGATGGATGAGTAGATGATGGATGGATGGATGGATGGAGAGATGGATGGATGAATAGATGATGATGGATGGATGGATGGATGGATGAATAGATGGATGGATGGATAGATGGATGGAGAGATCGACGGATGGATGAATAGATGGATGAATGAATGGATGAAAAGATGGATGGATGAATAGATGGATGATGGATGGATGGATAGATGATGGATGGATGGAGAGATGGATGGATGAGTAGATGATGGATGGATGGATGGATGGAGAGATAGATGGATGAATAGATGATGATGGATGGATGGACGGATGGATAGATGGATGGATGAATAGATGGAAGTATGGATGAATGCATGGATGAATAGATGGATGGATGGATGGATGAATAGACGGATGGAGAGATGTATGGATGAATAGATGATGATGGATGGATGGACGGATGGATAGATGGATGAATAGATGTATGGATGGATGAATGCATGGATGAATAGATGGATGGATGGATGGATAGATGGATGGATGAATAGATGGATGGATGAATAGATGGATGGATGGATGAATAGATGGATGAATAGATGTATGGATGAATAGATGTATGGATGAATAGATGTATGGATGAATAGATGGATGGATGGATGAATAGATGGATGGATGGATAGATGGATGGATGAATAGATGGATGGATGGATGAATAGATGGATGGATAGATGGAAAGATGTATGGATGAATAGATGGATGGATGAATAGATGGATGAATAGATGTATGGATGAATAGATGTATGGATGAATAGATGGATGGATGAATAGATGGATGGATAGATGGATGGATGAATAGATGTATGGATGAATAGATGTATGGATGAATAGATGGATGGATGGATGAATAGATGGATGATAGATGGATGGATGAATAGATGTATGGATGAATAGATGGATGGATGGATGAATAGATGGATGGATGGATGGACGGACGGATGGATGTATGGATGAATAGATGGATGGATGGATAGATGGAGAGATGGATGGATGGATGGATGGTGTGATATTCACCTGACATGTTGCAGTAGATTAGTTGAGGTTTGATGGGGCCGCTTCCATCAATGTCTATATAATAATACCCAGATGCGTTTCCTTTGTGCTTGTACGCCTCACACGATGCTTCATAAATGGCTGTGAACACAGGAAAAAATGTATTTAATATAAACATACAATTATTTTAAAGGTGAAGTGGGTCATTTGTGCCCCACTACCATCACCAAATGGAAATGCAAAAAACAAACGACACACTGTTTTCCCGAAAACTCCCCCTTGTCTTCCATCGCTTAAAGTCTTTAAGATAGACACTGAAGCATACATTACAGGAAAGAGATGATGAGGTGTGGCTGTTCACAATAAACACTGTGAATTTAACATTCATTTTAAAAGCAACACCTTCATGTATTTTCACACATTCCTAAATGCAGATTTGGACTTGGCATCAGAACTGTCTAAATACAGATGAGGTTGTGACTACAATGCACAGATGTGTGAAAATGAAGCTCTGGAGCGGACACTTAGAAAGCATCACTACTGCATTCACACCCTGTAAAACGTTATTGAGTGTTCGATATGATGGTGAGAAAGCACTTAAGACCCGTGTTGAGGAAGACACTTTAAATTATAGAGTACATAGTATAAAGTATACATTATATAAAGTATTGATAGTATGAGATGGCGACAGCATAAGAAATCGTTCAAGTTGGCTCGTACAAAAACATAAAACTTTTGCTTCAAGTACTTTTGAACTATAATCCAACGTGAGGTAAACTTCAGGAGAGGTCTGTCATGTGACATATCCGCATTGGCATGTTACTGACATTATCTCACATTGTCCACTCAGTTGAGACATCCAGCATAAGCACACAAACACACCACTGCTAATGGGAAGCGATGGTTTAATGGTAAAACATGTGGAGGTAAAATAGTGCCTAAATGATTGGCAAGCACAGAGTAAGATTTGTGAAAGTTTGCAAGCATAGGAAACAAATATTAGCAATTCTTTAATGCCTTGGATAAGTGTAATTCATGTGTTGTGAATCTGTAATTGCGTATTAACACAAAGTCAATTTGGTGTGTTTTCTTCTGACTTCCTTTCTTTCGCACTTACACTTTTGGCACCGTTTATGCGCCTAAACACGGCCAAAAACATTGCAAAAGTGCAATCAGCGTTATGCAAGCAAAGAAAGTGTGTCATGAACAGCTAAACAGATTGACTGTGTAGAATCACGTAGAGTAAAATAAACTACTGCAAATGTGTAAATGACTTGTGTTTGTGGCATAAATATTTTCCTGAAGTGATCTGATATACACTGTTCTATCTTCCCTTTGTTGCGCTCACACTTTTGGCACGAATTTCTCACTGAAAAGAGTTTCGCAAGCGCGAAGGTGAAGGCGGGTCTACTTGCTTCAGTAACCAATCAAATTAGGTTTTCCTTGACCAGTTTACTCCTACGTGATTGGTTTGATAACGTGACAGACCGCTGCTGCTTCATATACTCAGCGTCGTTCCTCTGGTTATATCTCCTCTCTTAAATATTAAACTGAAATATGAATATATATCCATCCATCCGTCCATCTATCTATCCATCCGTACATCCATCCATCTATTCATCCATCCATCCATC
>NC_068318.1:31408764-31418764 GCF_025860055.1 Xyrauchen texanus
ACCTTGTTGTACTTTTAGGGAAAGATGTGGGTTGTTCAGGATTGAATGCCACTACTTGGGCTTCTTCATCAGAATATAGTTTCTGAACTGAAGAAATGAGGTCTCAGTTGATACATTTGGGTTGACATGGAAAGTGATTCCTCACTTGTATCTCTGCATTTAAAAGACTCAACAAACTGCAAACAAAAAACAAACAAAAAAATAGACAAAAAACTAAACTAAATAAAACAAATCAAACAAAAGGCAAAGCAAGAGCAAAAAAAAACAATAATAAAAAAACAAAACAAAACACTATGCAAAGCAAATAAAAAGCATAGCAAAACAAAAACGCAATAAAAATCAACATAAAACAAAACAAACCAAAGCAAATCAAAACACAACAAAACAAAGTACAACCAAAATCTAAACAAAACAAAACACTATGCAAAGCAAATAAAAAGCAAAACAAAAACGCAATAAAAAACAACACAACACAAAACAAAGTACAACCAAAATCAAAATAAACAAAGCAAAAACAAATAATCAACACAAAAAGCAAAGCAAAAAACTAATAACAATACAAAACAAACAAAAACACAAAGCAAAAAAAAAAAACACAACAAAAAACAAAATAAATAAAGCAATCAAAGAAAGAGCAAAAAAATCTATAAAAAAAACAAAGCAAAACAAAACTAAACAAAAAGCAAAAAAAAAAAAAAAATCTAAATAAAACATTAAGTAAAAAAAAAAAAAAAAGAGCAAAGCAGAGCAAAAATAAATAAATAATAAGAAGCAGCAGCAAGACAAAGGAAAAAGCAAAGCAAAACTACTGTACATTCTGTATGCTTCGGGCCCATACTCCAATGAAAGTCTATGGGAATTTTTCACCGTATTTACCGTCCAATGGGCAAAAATATAAATAAAAGTGTGATCTCTTAGTAAAGCACCGCTCACCTCAACAACACACATGATTTAAAGGATCATTCATGTCTGGAGCACAAACGCTGCAGGACGACTTAACACACTAATATTAAATACTTATTGTTTGAGGTTTATTCAAATATCCTAACCCTAAATATCGCTGTTATTAACCCTAAATATCACTGTTATTAACCCTAAATATCGCTGTTATTAACCCTAAATATCGCTGTTATTAACCCTAAATATCACTGTTATTAACACTTAATATCGCTGTTATTAACCCTAAATATCACTGTTATTAACCCTAAATATCACTGTTATTAACCCTAAATATCGCTGTTATTAACCCTAAATATCACTGTTATTAACCCTAAATATCGCTGTTATTAACCCTAAATATCACTGTTATTAACACTTAATATCGCTGTTATTAACCCTAAATATTGCTGTTATTAACCCTAAACATCGCTGTTATTAACCCTAAATATCGCTGTTATTAACCCTAAATATCACTGTTATTAACCCTAAATATCACTGTTATTAACACTTAATATCGCTGTTATTAACCCTAAATATCACTGTTATTAACCCTAAATATCACTGTTATTAACCCTAAATATCGCTGTTATTAACCCTAAATATCACTGTTATTAACCCTTAATATCACTGTTATTAACCCTTAATATCGCTGTTATTAACCCTTAATATCGCTGTTATTAACCCTAAACATCGCTGTTATTAACCCTAAATATCGCTGTTATTAACCCTTAATATCGCTGTTATTAACCCTAAACATTGCTGTTATTAACCCTTAATATTGCTGTTATTAACCCTAAACATCGCTGTTATTAACCCTTAATATCGCTGTTATTAACCCTAAACATCGCTGTTATTAACCCTTAATATCGCTGTTATTAACCCTAAACATCGCTGTTATTAACCCTAAACATCGCTGTTATTAACCCTAAATATCGCTGTTATTAACCCTTAATATCGCTGTTATTAACCCTAAACATCGCTGTTATTAACCCTTAATATCACTGTTATTAACCCTAAATATCGCTGTTATTAACCCTAAATATCACTGTTATTAACCCTTAATATCGCTGTTATTAACCCTAAATATCACTGTTATTAACCCTTAATATCACTGTTATTAACCCTTAATATCGCTGTTATTAACCCTAAACATCCCTGTTATTAACCCTAAATATCACTGTTATTAACCCTTAATATCACTGTTATTAACCCTAAATATCGCTGTTATTAACCCTAAATATGAGCCACAGTAACAATGATGCTTGACTTAGTAAACACCACTAAAATCTCTCGAGTCAAAAACTGTTTCTCTGCGCTACATGACGGAATAGAAACTTAATCTGTTCTAGCAGAGAAAGCAAACATCCGCTCACTGAACAAAATGCAACAGCGGCTCACGTGTGACCCGTGCTGCCCCTCACATTACCCTAATCACTGAGAGGTGACAAAACGATGCTCAAGTCACGTCTAGACAGACACGTGGAGCTGGGGAGCGAGAACAGGCGTGCATCTCTACGACAGGGAACCTGACATGAGACAGACTCGAACCTGCACTCTGAGGGGTCAGAGGTCAACCACAGGAACTTAGGACAGACAGAATATGTAGCAACATCAAGGGTGACTCGAAATTGGCCAATCAACTTAACACAAAGTGAATACATTAGAATATGTATCGGTGACACAAGCATAACAGTTTGATTGGAAGAGAGTGAACTGCCCAAGAGTCGTCTATAATTCATGCATCACTTTCTTCACAAAGCACAATAAAAGCCGAATTACTGTAGCCATAATGCGAAGAGTCCACAGGTGTGGGAGACTCAGTGAAAGTGTTGACGATGCAGAAAGTCTCTCTTTATTCTGTCCATTATTCACTTTTACAAGAACACACACTCAGCGCTTTAGTGAAAGTGAACATGTCATGACACAGTTCTGACAACTCCTCACTTTACAATCACTCTTACACACAAAAACAACCTGAGGTGAGCCTTCAGCGTGGCGGTATATTAAACTATTATTTATATTGTCAAGCCGGTTCTCGCCTCCTCCTTTCCTTTAACCCCTTTACAACATACTGTACATTATACTGCAGAAATAATAAGTGTAGTACAGCACTATGCCATTTTGAACATAACCAGTGATCAATTCCTTATGCAGTTTCAAAATAGCTTCCCCGATGCGGTGTGTTCATGCATACCTGTAAAAGTCGATAAAATAAAAAATCCAACAAACACAAACGAATCCCCGAACTGATCTAAGTGCAGAACAAGCCGACAGACAACAGTGAGATGGAAAAAACAACCCTTTCAGAATTAAACGCGAGCCTCGAGGCATCAAATCTACACCTGCACGACTGTCACAAGCGGTACTTTCAAAAATCAACATTCACTCCAAATTTCACTCGAGAGAGAAGTTTGTCTGCCACAGGTTCCCTCTCACTTTGCATCGCTCAGTCCAGCCAGTCCATTTAGCTTTTATCAAAGCACAGAAGAAATAAATTGTACTGTCACAAAAAAAAGGAGGAGATTTGAAAGAAAAATAGACCCATTTCATCATCAAACTAGATGAACCAAACACTTTCTGACACGAGAATAAAAGCAGAAGATTGGGTTTTCGCAATACTATCTTACTGCATACTGTTAAAAAACATCTCAGCAAGAATAACTTTACATTTACATAGTAAAAAAGGAATTAAATATTGATCTGTTTTTCACCCACATCTATCATGTCACTTCTGAAGACATGGATTAAACCACTGGAGTCTTATGGATTACTTTTATGCTGCCTTTGTGTTCTTTTTGGATATTCAAAGTTCTGGTCACCATTCACTTGCACTGTATGGATCTACAGAGCTGAAATATACTTCTAAAAATCTTAATTTGTATTTTGCAGAAGAAAGAAAGTCAAACACATCTGGGATGTCATGAGGGTGAATAAATGGTGAGAGAATTTTCATTTTTGGGTAACTGTCCCTTTAAGAGACTTTTCACACTCTCACCAGTTTATTTAATTGATCTACTATCATCCAACTCTTTTGACGACTCTTTTGTTCTGCAAAGGATCATTTCATAGCTAACATCTGATGTATCCTAAATACACACAAAGAAATAATATCTGACAAAATCACAGCGTGATTGGAAATGATGCCGGATAAATATCTTCTGCTCACAAAGTGATTTTGACCAGGATTTTTCATATTTCATCTCATAAATGCTCTTCACTGACACTTTTGTCCACTTGGTTAACAAGTACACAAATAAAAAAAATAAATAAATATATATATATGGTAAAAATTGGTGTGGTGGAAATGACGCCAGAAATGACGTCATCATATTTGAAATATTTTGAAATTATTTTTACACAATACATATTAAAATGTTGCTTACATTTACATTTATGCATTTGGCAGATGCTTTTATCCAAAGTGACTTACAGTGCACTTATTACAGGGACAATGCCCCCAGAACAACCTGGAGTTAAGACGAGGGAGGGGACATGGGGAGGGAAACAGAAATAATTAAATGGGGGGGGGGGGGGGGGGGGGGACTTCCTGTAACAGTGTAGTACCCCCCCAAATAACAGTAGGGAAAAGGCCAACGCAGAGCGACAGTGAGAAACTCGCCAGTTCTCCGATACGCCGCAGCTTGTTCCTCGGCCACTCCTCCACCCTCTATCGGATGACTGCCGAGCCTCTCCGGGCGGATCAGAGGCAGACCTCCAGCCCCTGGCAGACGGAACGCCCCGCCGCGTTCTCGGGGAACAGAAGGGGTCTCCCTTGCCCCTGGCAGCGGTTCTCCCGCTCCAGGCGGTCGCCAGTGAGCCCCTCCCCGCTCGCCGGTCTTAAACCCCGCCGCATTTCAGGGGCCGGTAGGCGACTCCTGCGCCCCTGACCACTCCAGGCGGTCGGTTAGGAGCCCCTTCTCCTCTCGCGGTCGGCGGCCATCGTCCTCTTTCAGGCGGCTGGGCTCCTTGTCCCCGGCAGATGGCCGCGGCTGCTCCGTTGGGGTGGACAGTAGTGGCGAGAACTCTACTACGGCGTATCCCTCCTCCTTCCCGGGTTTCCGGCACCAGTGTAAAGTGAACAATGGAAAGGAGGAGGCGAGAACCGGCTTGACAATATAAATAATGGTTTAATGATAAACTTAAAAGAAGACACAAACACACACATGACCGTTAACGATCTCTCTCTCCCGCACGATCCCCTGCAGTCAACCTTTAACCCTCACGGAGGCATAATTAGCCTAATACGGGACCGGGTGTGTAGGATAACGACCCGGCCCCGCCCTCCGCCCTGCCACAATAATGTACATAAATATAATTGTTGCTTACGCATTTGCTCCAACATAAAAAGAAAACTGCCACTATTGCATTTCCACAACTTTCCCAATTTAGAAGAACATAGAAGAAGAGGGCAAATTTACTAGAAACCTCATCACATCTGCGACAACCCGTATTTAATAGGTGTTCAAGGGTAATATGTAAGTATGATGTCATATTAAATCAATAGGAGTGGTGGTGGTGGCGTAGTGGGCTGAAGCACATAACTGGTAATCAGAAGGTTGCTGGTTCGATCCCCACAGCCACCACCATTGTGTCCTTGAGCAAGGCACTTAACTCCAGGTTGCTCCGGGGGGATTGTCCCTGTAATAAGTGCACTGTAAGTCGCTTTGGATAAAAGCGTCTGCCAAATGCATAAATGTAAATATAAATGTAAATGATGTTATTAATTTACACGAAATAATTAAAATGTTACGCTGCTAAATAAGGCGGAAACACGCCTTCACAGTCTGTTTAAAAGAGTCCATTTGCCACTGCTGCAAACTGCAAAACCGGTCTGTGATATGATATTCTGAACACACGCGGGAAATGATGTTTCTAAACTGTGAGCAACACTAAATGCTGCATTCAGAACAAACCACCACGAAGCGATCGGCTTCGACTGATCAAACAGATCGTTATTTAAATGAAGGAACTTTGTGCCTGAAGCTGATTCAGTGTTGTGTCTCTCTCTCAGCGAATCAGTATTCAGCACATTTCTCTGACTAACTAATCTCTATATTTACATAATCAAGCTGAGCAAAGGAAAAAAGGAAAAGCTGAACGTTTTGCAGGATCACATAAAAGCGTAATTGACAGGAAGTGTGCTTACCTGTCGACTATCCCGCACATGTCCATCTGAAGATCGCTAAAGTTTCCAAACAACATCTGTTGCACTTTGATTAGATCCACTAAACCGTTGTCAGTTCGGATGAGCCGCATGCATCCCTGGAAAACATTGAACGGGTTTCTGCAGACGGTGTTGTGTTCCGTGTCTGGGCATCCTGCGGATACAAATAGTGACCAGTCAGGACATTTTGCAACAGTTCAAAGAGTGTTTTAGTATCAATATACAGCGTTTTGAACTTCTGACTTTCGCCAGGCGCTAACTATTGAGCGCTTTCCATTAGCAACAGAGTGGGATGGTACATCAGACGGTATATGGGTGTTTCGTTGCCTCCGCACCTGAGACCGTCAATCCGCGCATCTGATCACGTGACTCATTGTGCATGACACCGCAGAGACTCACATCATGTGGAGGCTCATGCTACTCTCCACGATCCACACACAACTCACCACACGCCCCATTGAGAGAACCACTAATCACCACCACGAGGAGGTTACCCCATGTGCCTCTACCCTCCCTAGCAACCGGGCCAATTTGGTTGCTTAGGAGACCTGGCTGGAGTCACTCAGCATGTCCTGGATTCAAACTCCAGGGGTGGTAGTCAGCGTTAACACTCGCAGAGTTACCCAGGCCCCTTGGGATAAGACTTAAACAGTCAAATCTATACATAAAAGGTATTTGAAAAATACCAAAATTAATTGATAACGTCCTGGGAAAAAGTTACTAATTTAGTGTTAATTTGACCTTCATATAACAAAAAGAAAAAAAGTAAAAAAAAAAGTTTTATTGAAATTCAACCCCTGGGGTCATAAACGTGCCTTAAGTTGAATGAACACCCATATATATATATATATATAAAAAGATAACATGTAATACAAATTTACTTTATTAATACATGTTCCTGGACTAATTGTGAACAATTCATCAGTGCACTTAAAATAAAAAGCAAATGTGTTAAATGCGCTCTAGAATTTTCGATTCTGATTGGATAATGGCGCCATCTAGTGGTCTGATATATCTCAGTAACAACCGCTCATCCGAGTATTTGCGAGCCATCTTTCCTGCTCCTCGGATCACTGTGTGATCTATACAAGTAAGCTAATAAAATCATTTCAAATCAATGTTTCATGTGCATTTATCTATTTATTTACTTGCTTTGTAATAAGCTGGATAATGAGGAGTCAGCCGGTTGTTATCGCAAAATAAACTCCTTAAAGGGACAGTTCACCAAAAAATGAAAATTCTCTCATCGTTTATGCACCCTCATGCCATCCCAGATGTGTATGACTTTCTTTCTTCAGCTGAACACAAGGAAGATTTAAATTTATTCTTTAGAAGAATATTTCATCTCTGTTGGTCCATACAATGCAAGTGAATGGGTGCCAAAATTTTGACACTCCAAAAAGCACATTAAGGCATCATAAAAGTAATCCATATGACTCCAGTGGTTTAATACATGTCTTCAGGAGTGATATAAATGGTGTAAGTGAGAAACAGATCAACATTTAAGTAATTTTTGCCAGAAATTCTTCCCCTGCCCAGTAGGGGGCGATATGCATAAAGCATGTTAATCACCAAAAACACAAGAAGAAGAATTTGAAAGTTGATGTGGAGATTGACGGAGGAGAATTTATTGTAAAACAGGACTTACATATTGATCCGTCTCTCATTCACCCCTATCATATCTCTTCTGAAGACATGGATTAAACCACTGGAGTCGTATAGATGCGGAGCTTTAAATTTCTGGTCACCATTCACTTGCATTGGAGCTACAGAGCTGAAACATTCTTCTTAAAATCTTCATTTGAGTTCAGTAGAAGAAAGTAAGTTATACACATCTGGGATGGGATGAGGGTGAGTAAATGATGAGAGAATTTTAATTTTTGGGTGAACTGTCCCTTTAAGGGTGATACGAGACCCCTCCGCTTCCTGTCAGGGTCCTGATAACCCCAGTGTTGCGATAGCAACCGGCTGACATTATCTCTTATGCAATAACTTTCCTTATTGACCTCTAACTTCTAAAACCCCAATATTCTGTAAGTGCCACAAATGTTCCAATCAATTCCCAATGGATAAAATCAAGTCCTGACCTACATTTAATCTCATTGAATTTCCTTTCTCAGAAATATGTCATAGTGCAATGGGTTGTAAAGGTTTTTTGTTGTTGTCCTTGACTTGGCTAACTGTGCCAGTGGCACTAAAAAACAAGTTTTGCACCTAAAAATTACATTTATCATCATTGTCCAATTTGCACATTGTCAAACCATAACGAGCTCACAAAGGGCAACCTACTATTTGACACTAAACTTGATTTCACAGCACACTCACTCACAACTTTTCAGCCCCTACATTTAAAAATCTCATTTTAATCATGATATAATCTTTGACTGCAATGCGATACGTGCTCTGTTGCTGCCCAGGGCAAAAACACAGCAGACGCAAGAGACCGCCGCTTGCAGCTACGCTTTTAACGGCTCCCCAGCGTGCATGCCGGGATGGCGTTCCTCGACTCTCTCCGGTGACTGAGCTAAAGGCAATTAAAACACACGCTTTCAGGAGCCGCGAGCGATCAGAGAGTCGATCCGCTCCCAAACATCTTGAAAGCTAAATGAATATGCTTTCCTCAGCGGAAGAGGTGTTGAGCGACAAGATGGATTGATTAACAGGATGGATTTGGCTTGTGCAGGGGGAAATTACTCAGAGTCTGCATGTTGCTGTTGTTAGTGAGAGGTAATGCACGGCTAAAGCTTGCTCTTACCTCCTAAGTATAACTGACTGTCCGGTACGACAGGGAAGGAAATGGGTGTTGTAGAGCTGTCGGTTTTGTCCACGGTGACTGCGAGACGACCTCGATGGGCAACTAGTTCCAGCGAGTGCCACTGACCGTCATTTAAACTGGCACCTGTGGAAAAACAGCCAGCATTGTGGTTTATTTTGAGTCTAGGGTACATTCAGAATGGCATCCTAGACAACTACTCATCCTACTTTGCATTATACGGTAAGTACACTATGAACGGTATGTTCCTTTCTCTATGCATGCAATACCCGAATCATATCAGTCAAACTTTGCAGTATACAAACTAAAATAAGCACTGGATGAAATACTGTTTCACACAATGAAATGCTCAAGATCGACCTGCTGTGACGTCGACCATGATCCGTCCCGCCTTATGGATCTGTACTCGTACTCTGGCATCGCTCAGATAAAGCCACAGCGTTCCTGCTTGATGCTGGAGGTCAAAGGTCATCAGCAGACCCGCTTTGTTCCATGTTCTGAACTGCAGACCGACTGACACGCTTTCTCCAACGGCGGTCCACGGCAAACCGAGGAAACTTCCAGGACTGACAAACGTCACTGGGACATCAACGGATTCCGTGCACGTAAATGTGACGTTACCCTAGAAGAGTGTATATTAGGCAGAATTACGACACTGTTGTATTGTACCTATTGATGATATGGTGTTTTAATGCATCTTTAAGTTCCTAAAATCCATGTTTCGCACTGATTTCGTGATCCGACATTGTCTCGCAACTGGCGAGTGTAAAGGTCGAAACATACTCAACGCAACTAGGAAAATTCAGATGCTTGATTTTCGTGCGAAACTGCTGTCCAAAATGTGCAAGACCGCAATTCTTAATGCAACGCAATTACTGTATGTGTTGCGTTCTCAACATTGCCACAAGGGGCGCTATAGCAGACATTAATGTGAACTGTACGCTTATACAAGAGTTATTCTCTTTCAAGTCAACAACTGTACATCCAGTTTAACGTCACAGACGTTTGACGGTAACTCTATCGCCCCCTTGAGGACAAACGCTTGTTTGCATAACTAGTTTTACCAGGTCGCACTTTGGCGATGCCTTTCAGAGCGCTCGCACCTGCGTACACGTGCTAGCGTA
>NC_068318.1:31426264-31436264 GCF_025860055.1 Xyrauchen texanus
CTCTGAGGTCTGTCTACTAAAATGGTGGTAAATAAAGTCTAGAAATTGCAAAAGTATCAGCGTCAAGTGTTAGCATAATGTGTTGGGACAGTTTTAGCAGATCATATCATTTATAGGTGTTTCTTAAACTTCGGGCACTTTTAGCCCTGTGGATTTCTAGAAGGTGAAGTCTTGTTAAAACATTTTTACACTCTCACTAGTTACTTTAAATTGTCTACCATTAATGTCCAACAGTGTGTATATATACAGTCACCTAAAGGATTATTAGGAACACATACTAATACTGTGTTTGACCCCCTTTCTCCTTCAGAACTGCCTTAATTCTACGTGGCATTGATTCAACAAGGTGCTGAAAGCATTCTTTAGAAATGTTGGCCCATATTGATAGGATAGCATCTTGCAGTTGATGGAGATTTGTGGGATGCACATCCAGGGCACGAAGCTCCCGTTCCACCACATCCCAAAGATGCTCTATTGGGTTGAGATCTGGTGACTGTGGGGGCCATTTTAGTACAGTGAACTCATTGTCATGTTCAAGAAACCAATTTGAAATGATTCGAGCTTTGTGACATGGTGCATTATCCTGCTGGAAGTAGCCATCAGAGGATGGGTACATGGTGGCCATAAAGGGATGGACATGGTCAGAAACAATGCTCAGGTAGGCCGTGGCATTTAAACGATGCCTAATTGGCACTAAGGGGCCTAAAGTGTGCCAAGAAAACATCCCCCACACCATTACACCACCACCACCAGCCTGCACAGTGGTAACAAGGCATGATGGATCCATGTTCTCATTCTGTTTACGCCAAATTCTGACTCTACCATCTGAATGTCTCAACAGAAATCGAGACTCATCAGACCAGGCAACATTTTTCCAGTCTTCAACTGTCCAATTTTGGTGAGCTCTTGCAAATTGTAGCCTCTTTTTCCTATTTGTAGTGGAGATGAGTGGTACCCGGTGGGGTCTTCTGCTGTTGTAGCCCATCCGCCTCAAGGTTGTGCGTGTTGTGGCTTCACAAATGCTTTGCTGCATACCTCGGTTGTAACGAGTGGTTATTTCAGGCAAAGTTGCTCTTCTATCAGCTTGAATCAGTCGGCCCATTCTCCTCTGACCTCTAGCATCAACAAGGCATTTTCAGCCCACAGGACTGCCGCATACTGGATGTTTTTCCCTTTTCACACCATTCTTTGTAAACCCTAGAAATGGTTGTGCGTGAAAATCCCAGTAACTGAGCAGATTGTGAAATACTCAGACCGGCCCGTCTGGCACCAACAACCATGCCACGCTCAAAATTGCTTAAATCACCTTTCTTTCCCATTCTGACATTCAGTTTGGAGTTCAGGAGATTGTCTTGACCAGGACCACACCCCTAAATGCATTGAAGCAACTGCCATGTGATTGGTTGATTGGATAATTGCATTAATGAGAAATTGAACAGGTGTTCCTAATAATCCTTTAGGTGAGTGTAGATTCCCACCACAGTGTCATTTCCAGAACATCGTGGGTAACATATAAGGTTTTATTCTTTAAGTAAGGGATAAAGTCGCACAATAAGCCCTGACAGGGTGATCAGGACCCCCCGTATCTTGTATCCCCCTGAAGGGGTTTATTTTGCAATAACAACCGACTGACTGTACATCATCCCGCTTATTACACATCTACTAACCAAATAAATAAATACATGGTCCTAAAATAATGATTTGCATTGAAATGATGTCATTTCAGAGCGCCGAACAGCTGGAATCCAGCTGGAGTTCTGTTAATGTTTACTTTGTAAAAAATTACAAAAACTTGTCAAATGCATAAATAAATGCACATGAAACATTGATTTGAGTTTAAATGATTTCATAAGCTTATAAAGGTCACAGAATCCGGATGAGCGGTCTGATACGTCTGAATCCACGGATGTGCGGTTGTTTCAGAGCGAGATCTGACCACTGGGTGGCGCCATTGACCAATCAGAATTGAGTATTCAAGAGAGCTGTGTCATAGCATTAGTTAATGCATCAAGTATCATGAACATACTATTAACAATATATTTTTACAGCATTTACTGAATTAATCTTTGTTAATGGTAGTTCATAAAAATGCACATTTTCAATGTTAATTCATGCTTATGTCAACTACCGTTAACTGATACAACTTTTGATTTTAAACATTTTGTAGCATGTGTTTTAACATTAGCTAAGATTAATGTAAAGATAAATGCTTTAAAAGGATTGTTCATTGTTAGTTCATGTTAACCAATGGAACCTTATTGTAATGTGAAAAAACTTTATTAGGGGAAACAAATAGCTTGGTGTTGTGAATGACGCCACAATTTTTATTGAGTATTGACGCTGACTATCACCGCTCCTGAGCAACCAAATTGGCCCGGTTGCTAGGGAGGGTAGAGTCACATGGGGTAACCTCCTCGTGGTCGCTATAATGTGGTTCTTGCTCTCGGTGGGGTGTGTGGCGAGTTGTGCGTGGATGCCGCGGAGAATAGCGTGAAGCCTCCATACGCGCTACGTCACCATGGTAACGCGCTCAACAAGTCACGTGATAAGATGCGTGGATTGACGGTCTCAGATGCGGCGGCAACTGAGATTCATCCTCCGCCACCCGGATTGAGACGAGTCACTACGCCACCACGAGGACTTAGAGCGCATTGGGAATTGGGCGTTCCAAATTGGGGAGAAAGAAAAAAACTTTACTCAGAATATAATGCTTAAACTTTCCAAGAAGTATGACATTAAACATTTTGCAGTTCTTCATTCTCCCCTTGTAGACCTAGAAATAATTAATAAAAATAAAATAAATGTCCCCCTTTTAAATGAAGTTTTTATTTTTTCCCCCCATTCGTTTTCTCTCGTTTTAAGCATAAAACGCACCAAATTTTGTTTGCTTTCTCTGAAATCAAGACAAAATATCTTCTGCCATTTTGCTCGTCAAGTAAATTCATGTTGTTTTAAGATTGTTTAGCTATTTTAGCTGGAAAACAAGACAAACATACTAATTAAGACTAATAAATACACTCATTAAAAAAATTACAATCATGTTTTTTGTTGATATAATTTACGGTTGTCTACTGCTCATGCACTGCTGAAATTATTCAATCCAAACACAGATATATATATATATATTTGAAATGCAAAAACAGAAGAGTGAAAAAGTCGGAGGCAAAACCGAAGCACGAAATAAAGCGGAATTAATGTAAATTACAGGCTAAATAAAATTGTTTGGGATATGGAACATCTTCATGTTGGCGCTTGTTTGTTTATTTATTTGGGGCACAGACAGAAGCGAGTGTGTGCCAGTGACTAACATCAGTTTCTGTATTGTGCTGGAAACAACAACATTACATGAACAAAACAAGTTGTTCTCGACCGTCTGATTCTCATTATTGGGCATTGTGACATCATTGTGACATTATTGTGACATTATTGTGACATTATTGTGACATCATTGTGCCATCATTGTGACATTATTGTGACATTATTGTGACATCATTGTGACATCATTGTGGCATCATTGTGACATCATTGTGACATCATTGTGACATTATTGTGCCATAATTGTGGCATCATTGTGACATCATTGTGACATCATTGTGACATCATTGTGCCATAATTGTGGCATCATTGTGACATCATTGTGCCATATTTGTGACGTCATTGTGACATCATTGTGGCATCATTGTGACATTATTGTGACATCATTGTGACATCATTGTGCCATCATTGTGACATTATTGTGACATTATTGTGACATCATTGTGACATCATTGTGGCATCATTGTGACATCATTGTGACATCATTGTGACATTATTGTGCCATAATTGTGGCATCATTGTGACATCATTGTGACATCATTGTGCCATAATTGTGGCATCATTGTGACATCATTGTGCCATATTTGTGACGTCATTGTGACATCATTGTGGCATCATTGTGACATCATTGTGACATCGTTGTGGCATCGTTGTGGCATCGTTGTGGCATCGTTGTGACATCGTTGTGACATCATTGTGACATCATTGTGACATTTTGTCTCACATTTGCTTTTTCTGACACTATCGGTTAGCTTTAGTTTTAAAGTTTAGGGTAGGGATGTTAATCGTGTTATGGTAAATTATGGTTAAACCAGAGTAAAGTGTGCGATCTGACTTCCGTTATTTTCTAATGGAAAACTCTGGCGTGCTGACAGCAGCCGTAACCAGTTGAGATTTACAGACGCGACACATTCAAAGTTCTCCAACCCAACACGCTCACGTTGAAAAATATGATTCTGTGGAGCGCTGCGGCTCTCATCCGCTGAGATAAGATTAAAAATGTCTTATGATTGTTGTTTTTGCTGGAATAATCCTTCCAATGCAATAATCTTCAAATATCAAACCTACGTGGCATATTGAACAGATGTTTATTTGGCGAATTGTGTGTGTGTGTGTGTTCAGGGGAGTTTTTAACAAAATGCAGAGACAGGAGAAGAAAATACAGGCCGTTACTATATGACAGATAAATCAGAAATATTGAATGTTGAATCACCTAGAAATATTTAATATTAAAGGGACAGTTCACCCAAAAATTTTAATTCTCTCATCATTTACTCAACCTCATGCCATCCCAGATGTGTATATCTCAGCTCTGTAGGTCCATACAATACAAGTGAATGGTGACCAGATTTTTGTAGCCCCAAAAAGCACATAAAGGCAGCATAAAAGTTATCCATAAGACTCCAGTGGTTTAATCCATGTTTTCAAAAGTGATATGATAGATGTGGTTGAGAAACAGATACATATTTAAGTCCCTTTTTTACTATAAATCTCCACTGTCACTTTCACATCTAACCACATGTGGTGCTAAAGTGAAAGTTAAAGTGGAGATTTATAGTACAAAAGGACTTAAATATTGATGTTTTTCTCAACCACATCTTTCATATCTCTTCTGAAGACATGGATTAAACCACTGGAGTCCTATGGATTACTTTTATGCTGCCTTTATTTACTTTTTGGAGCTACAAAGTTCTGGTTACCATTCACTTGCATTGTATGGACCTACAGAACAGAAACATCCTTTTAAAACTCTTAATTTGTGTTCTGCAGAAGAAATTCTAGGAACATTTTACATTCATAAATGTAATTTTTCGAACTGTAAACTCATTTATTCTATTCTATTATTACTATAATTTGAATAGTATATCCTATCACCCTCTGTTTATATTTGCAATTGATTAGAAAATAGTCTTTAGTGCAGGATGATTTATGAGTATTTTTATTCTGTTTTCTGTTTCCCCAGAAGAGAAAGACAACATTTTACAAGCAGATAGATGACCTCAAAGCACACAGACATGAACTAAAAGCCACAAAACATCATTATTGTTCTCAGGGAAGTTTGTAAGAAATAATGTTGCTTGCTTCAGTGACCTTCCACACTTGTCCACTTCTAGATAAGTGAAATAACACACAATCACAACAAACAAATGCTTGTAAATCCTCATCCCCAAAGAGCGTTGACATTTCTGTTATTTTGTTTGAAAACAGAGGTCTGTGTTGGGCACCGAATTATGTTTCATAGCGTGTCCAAAACAAACGTTGGCACTCAATTGCATTGGCGTGACAGCACAGAAAACAGTTCCAGTGTGAGAAATGATAATATGAGTTAAGAGCGTAAACCTGCATTTGTTCTCTTAATCGATTTCGCCCGCGTGTTGTGCCGTTTCATTTGTAGCTTCGCCAGTGTTTGTCAGGACAGAGAGGGAACTGTTCTCTGCCCGCGACACTGCCAGTGTTACCCAAACACAGTGATGGCAGATGGCATTCTGGGAATGAGTGCCATGAGTGCCATTCTGCCCGCTCACGACAGACTGCGCCTGTGACCCACACCTGAAGACTTTTCTCTCCAGATTTAAAACCTTGTGCGTGCTAAATTTACCAGCATCCCTGATTCATTAGTAAAACAGATAATCATGCCTGTAATCTGACACTTACAGCAAAGTGCATGATATTACCATCTTTTTGGATATGTACCAAGGTAATACTGTTTGTTTTTGTTGTTGTTGTTGTTGAAGAGTAGAGATACCATGTGGCTAATCTACTTTATTTTACAGTACATGTACTATCAGTACAAGAAAGTACAGAGTAATATTTGGCGAGAACCGGCTTGACAATATAAATAATAGTTTAAGTCCGGCCCCGCCCTCCTCCGCTCTACTTTCCTTCCACTGTTGCCGCCTTGAGCCCCCCCCCCCCCACCATCAACCCCCGCCTTGCTCGACCTGGGAGGAGGCAGGAGGTTAAAAACAAAACAAACAAAATAGGCGAGGGACAAACAAAGGCCAACACGGAGCGACAGAGAGAGAGAGACAGAGAAGAAAAAAAAAAAAACCTCACTGGTTCTCTTATGCGCCGTCACGTGGTCCCCAATCACTCCTCCTTTCAGGGTTTCGGCACCAACGTCAAGCAGTTCCGGTAATTCTCTCTCTCTCTCTCTCTAACCGTCATCACCGGCCACCTTATCCCTCGCACGCCCCCATTGGGCTGATTGGGGACTGGACGTAGGTTGTACCAGTCCGGACCCACCTTCCTCCGCTCTACTCTCCTCCCGCCTTTTCCGCCTTGCGGTATCATAGAAATACTATATTTTGGGGGATTTTTTTTATTATATTCTTTTTTCTCATATGGCGTCAGAGAGCAGGGTCAGCCATGCTACCCCTGGAGCAGATAGGGTCAAAGGTCCAACAGTGACATCTTGGCAGTGCTGGGGCTTGAACCCCCGACCTTCTGGTCAGTAACCCAGAGCCTTAACCACTGAGCCACCTACACACTGATTCATTACCATCAATCACCTTAAACACATTAGATGAAACATGCATATTAGTACCTTTTCTAAACTGCAGTAAGAGTTTGCCTTTGAATAATTCCAAAGCAAGCGTGTGTCCGCTGTGGCTTTCCATGTGAATCAACAGCCCAGAGTTCTGTAGGGTTTTAAAGTTCATGACCAACACGTCTTTATCTGCTGGACTCGTGCTGGGATCCGGCCTGTACAGGAAATGACCACTGCCATCAAACCCCGCCACATCAGACCCTGAAAACACACGAGAAATAATGAACAATCTGTTTTTTGGATGCTGGATACGTTCTCAAATACCAGTTTAGAACAGTTTAATTGACACAATATCATTATTAACACGTAGATTCGTGATCAGTATTTCAATGTGTTACAAATTGGAATTAGAATGGGTACAAGGGGTTTACAGAAATCAGATTTAACCACAATGTCCTAAATACAATTTTGGGCGATGCCCACGCATCCAATTTAAAGTGCATGAGTGCAGAAGTGTTGGCACTGAATGCATGCAATGCACAGACACTTGACTGCTGTAAGAGGAGCAGACAGACTTTAAACTGCTCAGGTCAACAAACATGATGCAACCGCGTGACACTCGACAGCACCTGGATAATCTGAGGATATTTTGATATACCTAAAGCAATTTTAGGTGAAACGTCTGAGACAAAGTTGATCCTTAAATGAAATATAAATACAAACTTATTAACATTCATTCTCTGGAGCCTTGAAAAAAGCAACATCTGAACAATCAAATATATTTCTCTGGATCGTGTTAATGCATGTGAGGTGAATAAACATTATGGGCATGTTTACGGGTTGAAATGCACAAAAGCTTTTGCTGACAGCTCACAATACCTGAAACAGTAAGAACGCTGCAGTTGTTCCCAGTGTGATTTCAATGACAATACATTCATTCTAACAGAGCCACAGGAGTAAAGCCACTGCACACACACACACACACACACACACACACACACACACACACACACACACACGGGATATCTGTTCGACCAATCAGAAACCAGCGCTGTGTATTGACGTTTGATTGAAAGTGGACTGGGCATGACCATCACTTGTGCTTGATGATTGTCTTTGTGCACTCGGTAGAAACAACAACTTAAATGTTCTGACAGGGAAACATTTGAGTTTTTAGGCTACTAGCATCATCAAACTGAATTGCAACAATAACTAGGTCAAGTTTGCTGAAACAAACTTTAATGTTGATCTGACGAAGCTTTGTCTAAACGTTTAAACTGGTTTTAAACGTTTGAGGTTTGATGGTTACGGCTTACTTGCCAGATCAATTGTCAGACAGAAAATTAGATATAGAGACAGACAGATAGGAAATACTGACAGACAGGCAGAAAAGATTGACAGACAGACACAGACAAATAGACAGACAGACAGACAGACAGATAGATAGATAGATAGATAGATAGATAGACAGACAGTTAAAAAAGAGTGACAGACAGATAATTAAGAAAGAGTTACAGACAATTAGAAAAGATTGACAGACAGATGAGTAACTGTCACGAACCCCGCTCCCTCGCTCCGCCCCCTCGAGCTTCCACGCTCGTTCCGCCCCCTCGAGCTCGCACGCTCTTTTTGCTCGCTCGAGCCCTCACACCCACTTTGCTCCTACTCGCTCACATGCTCGTAGGCAATCTCCCTTCCTCGAGTTTCTCACGCGTTTCCGATCCCCCAGAACATTATGACCACCTGCACTTGCGTCATCTGCACTCCTGACACATTAGTTTCACCTGCACTCGTCTCATCACCTGTCATGGTTTACACCTGCACTTGCCCCTATATATATCACTACCCTTTCGTCTCACGGTGGTTGGTTATTGTATTTAGTTTCCCGTGTCTTTGCCCCCGCTAGTCTCGTCTAGTTTTGACCTCCTCTCGTTCACCTCTTAGCTTGCCAGCTCCCTTGTTCCCCTGTCTTTTGCTCCCACTTGTTATTCTTATTCTGATTACCCGGCTTTGACCCCTACGCTCTCGTTGACCACTCTCTCCTGGATTTGCCCCTTTACCCTATCTTGATTCCCCGGCTTCGATTTAACGCTCACCCTGACCATTCTTCACTGGATTTGCCCTGTTTTTGTACTGTTGCCTGCTTTGTTGGAATAAAGCAGTTTTCTCCGACATTGTGACTGTCTCGTCTTGTGTTTGTGTGTGCGGGTTACAGTAACAGACAGACAGAAAGAGTGACAGACAGAAAGAGTGACAGACAGACAATCAGACAGACAGAGTAACAGACAGATATATAAGAAAGATTGACAGACAGACAGACAGAGTGACAGACAGATAGACAGACATACAGACAGATGAGTAACAGATAGACAGACAGAGTGACAGACAGATAGATAAGAAAGATTGACAGACAGACAGACAGACAGACAGAAAGAGTGACAGACAGTCAGATAGATAAGAAAGATTGACAGACATACAGACAGATGAGTAACAGACAGACAGAAAGAGTGACAGACAGACAAAGTGGCAGACAGATAGACAGACAGACAGACAATAAGACAGACAGACAGAGTAACAGACAGATAGATAAGAAAGATTGACAGACAGACAGACAGACAGACAGATGAGTAACAGACAGACAGAAAGCGTGACAGACAGATAGATAAGAAAGATTGACAGACAGACAGACAGACAGATAGACAGACAGACAGACAGATAGATAGATGAGTAACAGACAGACAGATAGATAAGAAGGTTTGACAGACAGACAGACAGACAGAAAGAGTGACAGACAGTCAGATAGATAAGAAAGATTGACAGACATACAGACAGATAGATGAGTAACAGACAGACAGACAGAGTGACAGACAGACAGACAGAGTGACAGACAGATAGACAGACAGATAGATAGACAGACAGACAGACAGAGTGACAGACATATAGACAGACAGACAGACAGACAGACAGATACATAGATAGATAGATAGATAGACAGACAGACAGACAGAGTGACAGACAGATAGACAGACAGACAGACAGACAGATAGATGAGTAACAGACAGACAGACAGAGTGACGGACAGATAGATAAGAAAGATTGACAGACAGACAGACAGAAAGAGTGACAGACAGTCAGATAGATAAGAAAGATTGACAGACATACAGACAGATAGATGAGTAACAGACAGACAGAAAG